>NW_020169854.1:329926-442114 GCF_002117355.1 Postia placenta MAD-698-R-SB12 | reverse complement strand
GCCGATCCGCTCGAGCGCGACGTCCTCTGTGAGGTCGGTGCCGGACTCCTCGTCGCGCAGCTGGCCGTAATGCTGGATCTGCTCGCAGGTCGCCTGGACCTTGGCGACCCCGAGCGCGGCGGACGAGCCCTTGAGGAAGTGGCCGAGCGACGACAGCTTCGCGAGGTCCTTCTTTGTGCTGGGCGGGCGGGCGGTTAGTCGCGCGACGAGCGCAGGCAGGCAGGAGGGCGGCGCACTATGCCTCGTCCATCTCGGTGAAGGTCGTGCTGGCCTGGGTGAAGTACGCCCAGGCCATGCCCTTGGAGAAGTCGTGCGTGTCGTCCTCGTCGAGATCGAGGATCTGGTGGAACGTCTCGATATCGATCGTCTCGGACGGGTCGGCCTGGGGGCAGGGGACATGAGTGAGGCATGAGTCAGCAGGCGCGGGCGACGGCGCGCGCACGCACCTCGGCATCGTCGTCATCGGGCGCGGGCGCGGGGGTTGCGGGCGCTGCAGGCGTTGCGGCGGCGTCGACGGCGGGCGTGGGGTCGCGCGAGGGCGCGAGGGACGCCTGGCGCGCGGGGGCGTCGCTGGGCGGGCGTTGGGGCGCGGGCGACCTCTCGACGACGGGCGAGGGCGAGCGGGGGCTGGGATGCTCTGATGCAGCGCGGGGCACGTCCTTGAGTGCGGCGGCGGCGGCCATGGAGGGACAGACGGTGGTGGGAGGAGGAGAGAGAGAGCGATAATCGTCGCCGAGGCGTGCCGGGATGTCCCCGCCAGTCCGCACCGCGTCCTCTCTCCACTTTTCTTTTTTCCTGCCGTCGGGTGCAGTCTCAGCTGTGTTGATGTGCTCCACGCCCTTGTGTTCGCTTTGCCCCTCCTGCGAACTCTGTACTGTACAATTTATCGTCGCGGAGGCCGTCATCGATGAATGCGGGAGCGAGCAAGCGCCCCCCGTCCGCATCCGTCTGAGCTCTCCCACATTGCGCGCGTGCATTTCTGGGAAGCGTGCACGTTGGTGCGGCCTTCATATCAACGTTCACTAAGCGTTTCTGGATACATGCAGGTTGCACGATGAGTTTGTACAGTCTGTGGGGATTAGTAGAGCTTATCTATTTTACAAGTACTTAACTGCAGTCGCGTGCGTGATGAGGCACCGATCGGCGATCAAGATCCAACTATCCCAAACAGGATCGTATACACAATGCGCTCTGCAGCCACAGTAAGTATGCACTGCGCCCACAGAGTGAAATAATATTCTTCAATCACATCGCTAAGAATGCGCTAGAAATATCGTCGCATGACTCAACGCCTCACCCATCACCCACCCTCGTCGGGGTACTCAGCTGCGTCTCCGACCACCGGGATATCCTTTCCTGACCACAGTGCATGGGCACCGCCACCATAAAAGCGGGCGGGGCTAACGGTGAATCAACATAGCTTCTACTGCTTCTCTATAACACTCGTGCCCTAAATTGTATCCCTCCCCCCCGTCACACAGATGCCTTCTTACGCTGTCGCCGGTGCGTCGCGCGGCCTCGGGGTAAGCACCCACAGTCAGCCTCTGTCAGGTCACTCACCGCGGCCTAGCTCGAATTTGTCAAGCAATTGCTCTCGAAGGGCAACACGGTCATCGCCCTTGTGCGCACCCCGGCCACGGCCCACGGCCTCCACGCCATCCACGATGCGAACCTCCACATCGTGAAAGCAGACATCGCTGACCCCGCTTCCCTCAAGGTGCGCACGGCAGTCTACACGCCCACCCCACCCACTGCAGCCATGCTGACGCTCTGTCTTCATTGCGCAGACCGCGGCCGAGGAGACGGCCAAGATCACAGGCGGCTCCCTGGACGTGCTCATCAACAACGGCGTCTTCCAGGACCCGAAACACGCCTTCCACGACATCCTCACGTTGTACGCCTCTCATATTACGTTCCCCGGTCTCTGCATCTGAATCGCTCACGGCGTCTCACCGCAGCCCTGACGAGCAGACCCTCACCGAGAACTTCAACGCCAGCTGGTCCACGAACGTCCTGGGGCCCATCTACACCGTCAACGCGTTCCTCCCGCTGCTCCGGAATGGCGCACTGAAGAAGGTCCTCACCCTGTCCACGGGCCTCGCCGACCCCGCGCTCAACCTGGACGCCGAGTTCGGCTACCACGTCGCCTACTGCGTCTCCAAGTGCGCGCTGGAGATGGTCAACGTGAAGTACGCAGGTACGCACCGCGCGTGGCGCTGCTGGACGCGTGTCTGCCACCCCCCGCTCACCCGCCCGACACAGTCGCGCTGCGTAAGGAGGGCTTCATCTTCCTCGCCATCAGCCCCGGCGTCGTGAACACCGCCGAGGCACCCCGTGAGTTGTTTGCCTCGACACGCGCACGCCGAGTGCGGCTGACGTTATGCATCATGCAGCGCCGCCGGAGGTCCTCCCCAAGATCCTAGAGCAGGCCGCGGCGTTCCAGAAGGTGTACCCGCACTGGACAGGCCCCATCCAGCCGCCCGAGTCCGTCGAGAAGATGCTCGCCGTTCTCGACGGCGTCAAGCCGGAGGACAGCGGGAAGTTCGTGAGCCATCTGGTGCGTCGTGCTTTGCCTTTTCTCTCCCGAGCTAGGCTGAAGAGTGCGAACTTTGTCCGAACAGGGTTCGAGGCAGTGGCTGTGAGCTGCAGGGCGAGATTTGCCGGAGCGGTCGGTGCAGGTCTGAGTGGAGTATCTCGATCATCCTGTACGTTGGTAGACGTCGCTCTATCCCAGTGCCGTGTGGGTAGTGTCAAAGTGAACAAACGGCTACACTTTTGATGCACTTCGCCACTGTTTCATTCAGTAACGGCGCAAAAATGAGTGCATACGCATGATGCGTGCCGCAATACTGGTTATGCCGATCGCACCTGTCCAGTGCCAGTGGCGAACCTGATCTGAACACGCCCGAGCAGACTCATCATGACTCGGTACTATATGGTGTTTTGTGTCCATCGAACCGCGGTCGTATTCGCTACATTCGAGATGACCTGTTGACTCGCCGAGAGTGATCTTTACGGCTCATTTTCACTGTAAAACAGTGGTTCCGTTCCTATCCGCTGTTTACTAGTCAAATGTTGGTCAACCGCAACGAGGCATTGTAGATGTAGAGGTTTCTCGGTTGCGCGGTTGCGCGATCCCCGGTGTCCCTCAAAGTTGGGCGATTTGAGTACTGTGCCAGGCGATTTATCGCTCGGACGCGCCTTGGCTCATGATGTAATCTTGAAGCACAGCTGTCGTCTTAGGGCTTCCCTGCCGGATGCTCCCTTTCTCTGGATCATCATGCTCTCTGCTAAGAAATTCAGGATAGTCCACATCAGTCTGAGAACAACTCGAAATTTGTCATGCGGCAATCATACAGTATACTCTGCCGGGTTACAAGCGGTCTCCAGCGACAACTTGAGAGGCGGACACGTCCCACTCAAGGTTACCGAGATAGGCGTTCCAAGGCATCGACGACTCTGCACATGTCTCCCTTCCGAGGGACGCCTTTGGCGAGGACGACAGCATTATGTACAAGACGGTTGCGTCTGCAGAGGCCGTCGTCCGCATACAACTAAGAAGCCGTCTTTGAAGCGCTCCATAACAGTGATGGATCCTCCTGCCTATCGGCCGGAGTTAAGAGACTGACCATCGCTTGCAAATCGCTCGCCGCAGCCTAAATTCGATGACACTACCATCCTACCGAACGCGAACTTCGGCCCGGTACTGTGAGCCCCTCGCAGCACGGTTAAGTGTATGTACAACCTTTGCAAAGACAACGCTTAGCAAGACAGTACCTCCGCGTAAGTGCTTCAAATCACTATTAATTGCCCGTCCTCAATGAATACCGATTTCCGTGACGACGCCAAGTTACATTTATTCGCTCTGACTGAGCCTTCTCCATGCGGCTAGCGCCTCTGGGCAGCAGTTGGGCCTCTGCGGCCGATCCAAGGCTATCTCGGGTGTCTCGGGATAATAACCGAGGTATCACGTATGAGCGTGTCCCCAAAACGCACAACGATCAATCTGACGTAGCATAATACCGAAGAGCGGCAAGCCGGGGTCTGCAAACATTACTGTGGATTATCATTTTGCAAAGCACTTTGATGCCTGCGCCGATCTGCTCATACAGGTGAGATGTTTACCGTTCTACTACCTGGGAAGAATTCTCAATGAGCCTGGCAACCTGTGTACCAAAATGCGAGTTGTAGAGGGATGCCGGCTAGAAGCGACCAAATTGCAGTGGTTTTGCAAACTCACACAGATCACGGCGGAAAGTTTAAACTCCACCGCGGCAGGGCTTGCAGAGTATCGGAGATTCAGCAGCAAAACGCCATCGCGCGAGAACTCATGACGTTCGCAGGCCATTAGCAAGCCCGATGTGTATGCCGATCGCTGATCAAGCAGCAGTCTTCTTGAAAGCCGCGGGCACCTATATATACAACAATGGTTGGGAGTGAAGAAAATAACAAGAACACTACGTCTCTCACACCACCTTGGAATACTTCATCATGCCTAGCATACCGCCCCAATCGCTCATTGTCGTCACCGGCATCACAGGCTACATCGCGAGCCACGTTGGACTCGCAGCACTCCAGGCCGGACATCGCGTACGCGGAACCGTGCGCGACCTTAAACGTGCTGAAGAGCTCAGGAACGCGTATGCGAAACAAGGCGTCGACATCACCAAGCTCGAGTTCATCGTCGTAGACGACATCACCAGTGGTACACAGCTAGCAAACGCAATCAAGGGTGTGGACGGCGTCGCCCATGTCGCCTTGCCGGGCGACCTCCTCGACACCTCGGACGACATGCCGCATCGTGCGGTCAAGGCAGTTGTCGCACTGCTCCAAGCCTCCGCAAATGAACCGTCTATAAAGCGTATTGTGTTCACCTCTAGCTCGGTCGCGAGCTACGAGCCACCGGCCCTCTTCCCAGAGCCGGTAACGGATAAGAATTGGAACGATGTGGCTTTCCAGGCCTGGGAGAACGCCACAGCAGAGGACAAGACGAAGCCTGCGTGGGTCTGGATACGTTACGCAGCCACAAAGATCCTGTCTGAGAAGGCAGCGTGGAAATGGGTGGAGGAGAACAAGGTACGCACTCTGCTCATTGCTCTTCATCAGCCCGCGTATACCGTGTTATCACAGCCACCCTTCGACATTGTGACTATTCTGCCAAATGCAAACTTCGGACCTGTTCTTTACGGTGGTGCTCGTTCGACCGTTGCCTGGATCCACTCCTTCCTGAAAGGCGATAATGAGTTTACACAACTTGTCGGACCTCGTGAGTATCCATGCACACCATCTATGGGCAGCTGATCATAAGTGCACTCAGAATGGTTCATCGACGTTCGCGATGACGGCCGCCTGCACGTCGCCGCGCTCACCAACCCCTCGCTTAGCGGTAAGCGCATATGGGGCGTGGCAGAACCGACCGGGTGGAACCAGATCCTTGCTATCCTACGTAAGAACTTCCCAGATGCCAACGTTGCACCCGATCTCGTCGGCGAGCCTGGCGAGCCTACTAAGCAGAAGATCGAGAACACGGTGGCGACGGAGGCGTTGGGTGGCTGGATCGGTTTAGAGCAGTCGCTAGTTGACACGGGAAAGAGTCTTGGGTTCTGAAACAGTGGGTTAGTCGTGTAAATGAATGAGAAGAAGATAGCCATTGGCTGCATGCGTGCAATTCTGTTTGTACATGAGTGAACTGAGAACCTGCTTTCATCCATAAGTTCGGAGATGAGGATGCGCGTGACAGTCGTGTATTCCTGGTCCGGCAGTAGTCCGAGATGATCGAAATCAAATATCATGATCGACATTGATTGGATCCTCGGTTGTTGGGATCCGACGGACGCGGGTATGGAGGACAACGGCTAGCAGACAAGTGTTTTTCCATGCATGACAAGTCCCACATCAAATACACGAACCGAGAGTGTCAGTGACTATGCCTTAGTCGGAAGACAATATGCCGGCATGCGCAGCTTCAGTGCCTATGTGCAGCATGTCGAAAAGCGGGTATATAAACATCGCCAGCAGAAGCGAACAAAACGGAATCACACCAAATGAGCCTCGCCCACTCCTTGTGTGTTTTTGTGCTCTGTGCTTCTCCTGCCATCAATGGACAGAGCGACTTGAAGGAAGTAAAGGTAGCATTCAATGATGCCCAAGTAAGCTATACATTTCTCCCGCCCACTGCGAAGGTCATACAAAGGAGATAGATACCTGCAGACGCACATATCACGTTTGATCCTAGTGTCTTACTGCAAGTCAACTTTCCTGCCCACGACGGATCGAACGGAACGGTCCTAGAGACTCCCGGGACACAGCTGTCTGTCGCAGGTAAGGATGAGGATTCTACAAACCATGATCCGTTGCTTATTTTTCACGCCGCAAGCGGTTGCCCCGTTTCCCTCTTTCGCGTTGAAGGGGAACCATCTCACCACGAGCGGCCAGTTTGTGATCATGATGTTCGACCTTGATGCGCCCATCCCAGAGCTGTCCCTTGTGTCTCCGTACCGGCACTTCCTGGGTAGTAACTTCAGTATCTCCGAGGGTAGTGCAAACACCACGGAAGTCTGGCTCGACGTCGACAGTAGCATAGAGCCTATTACGAAGTGGGAGTCACCAACTCCATTGACGATTCAACCTCACCGGTGAGCGGTACACTCGGAACAGCAACACCCTGTGGATATGCTGACGCGCAACCTCTTGCACAGCTACGTCTTCCTAGTTTACGACCAGTCTTCAAGCTTCGCCAGTCAAGAATACATCACGTCGACCACACCACGGATCATATGGAACGTAAGCCAATTCGCGGAGAAGACACAGTTGGGCAATCCAGTCGGTGGCACATTTATGTTGGTTGGGTTTTAGCTTCCCAAGGTATTCCGACGGATGTAGATGGTGCAGGTCGACTTTGCCGCACAGTGTGAAGTTGCGACCGCTTTCTTGTACCAGACCGGTGCCAATGTGGTCTACTAATTTGTAACAAGAGTCGTATAGCGCACCTGTTTCAGTCATCGATATAGTTGATAAAACGGCAAGTGTGTTTGTGGATTAAGATCATGAACCCATAGTTATCAGGTCCGGATACAACACATGATTTCTTGTGCGGGGTAATTTGACTGCGATGTCATATTTATCAAATTCAAGTTCCGCTCGGCATGGCCCTGACAAGTTCCCTCGGCTCGGTGTGAATTGCTCGAAACTCATTACGACCGAACCTGCTCGCTGGTCATACAATATGATAGCGGACTTATTGACCAGACATCTCTGCAACGAACGGTCAACAAGACTCGACCTGACGCTTTTCGCAGACACGCGATGCTGCCTTCAAGCCATGGTCCGGTGACGAACGACCATGACGAGTCTGACGGGCGGGAGATAGACCTGCAATCCACCCAACCAATTCAGCTGGACGGTGGCCGAATGCAGCGCATCTTGGTATGATATCTTGAATGTCGATGCATGCATCCTAAGTGACCGTCATCTCATCATGTGCAGCATGCTGAGGATGAGTACTCATGGCGTCCTCTTGTCGGGCTCGGTGGGATCTGGCTTACTTTTGTTCTCGGAAATCGCTTCATCGGCATTCCCCACTCAAGGCGATGGGCATGGCGCATTAGAATAACTAAATTATGCACGGGCGTCGGCGTTGTCAACTTTTGTGTCCAGGGATCATTGACCTTGGAGGCACAGCACAAACAGGACCCGTCTGCGAAGACCATCCTTGAAGCGGGACGGCTTATCCGTATCCTTGGGGCCGTACGTGAGGACCACCCCATGCGTAGGGCCTTTCTACGGCCGGGATCTGTGCACGCATTGCGTCCGTTTTTTGACCCAGGCATGATTAGAAAAGAGATCTTAGACAGTCAAAGTAAGTGTATGAGACACTGTCTTCGTCTAATACTATCTGTATGAACGAATACTACAGAGCAAGGCCTTATTCGTCGCTGCTTTGGTAGTCTCTACTGGCACTTCCGCCATCTTTGGTCGACGCGCGCAACGCAAGTCAGCACCAGGTTCGTGATCCAGAGACAATTCCTTATGAACACGTCGCCATCTGATACTACGCTGTCCGATAACGACCTGTTTATTCCGCACGATCTGGGACTTTCGCCCTCGGACCTCGACTTGTGTATCACATATCTTGCAAACGAGTTTAAGAGCCCATATTACTTCGTGAGTCATCCACGAAAACATCCTAGTTACTCTGTATAATAAAGTTAATTTGCATCAGCTTTGGAGTGCTGGAATGCTATGTTGCTACTTGGGCACCCACGTGCGATTCTGGGTTCTGCATGAGCCATCTTGGCTATGTCGTATTAGAGGTATCTCCGGGTGGGCGTTCGTAGCGACGTATTTGTGCCGTCCGTGGGTGCAGATGGCCTTTGTCAAGAGAATACGTGACAAGGAAAGAGTAGCTAATATTCTCCGAACCGCGGAGTTGGCTTAGTCAGGGTCCATTGAGTACTACTAGTCCTGATAAAACATTCTGTCTATCTAAGATAATACGTCAGTGCCTACAACCGTACAAATGACATAGTTGAAAAGAATGATAACCTGGTCAATGTTTTTATCCTGGCGGAGTGTACATGGTTTGAAGCTGTCTTTGAATTTGAATACATACACGTGGAAAGCCAAAATCATTTGCGACCTGGCGGAGTCGGCGACACCGCGGGGACCTTCGCCCTCTCCACCCTCTGAAAGCGCTCTCTACGATGCCAAAATGCCACACCCGAGCAAGATGTTCGTGGCGTCGATGAGCGACCCATCAGAAGACGACGGTACTCGCAGTCCGCTCATGAATCTGTCGTCTAGGCCTCTACTTCCCAAGGAGCAGCCCGAGGCACAGGAGATAGACAAGCCACCTACCAGACGGATACATCTCGATGACGGTCATATACAGCGCATATTTGTAAGCGACTCGTTGACACGATGGAACACAATTCCTCATTCCGATGGTTCTCTTGGGATGAATACAGCATGCTGAAGACGCCTACGCATGGGGACCCATTGCCGTGTGAGGCGGAATCTGGCTCGCAAGCTCATTTGCTCTCCGGTATTGCCATGGGTCCGAGCACCCGCTGCGGAAATGGCGAGTGAGAATCTCACAGATTTGTGCAACTGCCGGCATGATACAATTCTGTGAATACGGATGCTCCACCTTGAAGGCCCAGTATCTTGAGGATCCGTCAATGCGAAGCATCTTGTCCGCTGGTCGCTGGGCCCATGTTACTGGAGCATACGACCAACGCACGTATGCGGTGGTGCGCAAATGGGGGTTGAAGCATGAATACCGGCCAATATTTGATACCAGAGTGATCAGGAGAGAGATCCTCTCCGCCGAACGTATGCAATGATATCTGTTCACTATCGGAGTACTTATCCTTGGTTCAACATTCAGGTCCGCATGGAATCACCCACAACCTGTTCTCAGACCTTTCCTGGCGGTTTCGTCACTTCTGGTCATCGCGTGAGACTAAAATTGGCATGAGCTTCTGGCTACAGGCATTGTACCTGTCAGAATTGTTACCTAGCTCGGAGAACGTATTGAGACACATGCCAACCAATCTTGGACTATCCGCCCATGACCTCGACCTATGTGTTACCTACCTTGCCAATGAACTCGAAGCCTACAAGGCTGAAGTTCGTACTTACGTCCGGGTTTCTAAGCAGCCCCGTAAACTAATGATCCTACCCTTCTAGACTTGGGGCTCCAGATTTATGGGCTGCTACATATCCACATACTTCTGGGGGTTGGAGGTACAACCACGCACATTTCTCTCGCATCTCAGACGAGTATCGTTCTGGGGCATGGCCGTGACTATGTGGCTCCGCCCGTGGGTCCAAATATCCTCTCTTAAGAGGATACGCGACAAGGGGCGAGTTGCAAACATATTACAGACCGCAAAGTTGGCCAAGATGTAGCCAATGTACATGATAGTCGATGAAATCCTTGAACTAGAAGCGTCGAATGGTCTGTTTCTCGCGGGGACAATGGAAGACGAGCACTTTCAATTCGCTTGAGGGAACTCAGACGAGTTTCCGAGTCCGGATATGCGAACGGTCATACTTAGCATTGATACAGGCAAAATACAGAGTACATTTTACAGAGATTGCATGGCCCGATGGGTCAAGATTACAGATGGGGAGACCATGGCCATGCTTTCTACACGTCATACGCGATTCTGGCGCCGACCCAAGCGTAGGGGTAATTATGCTGATAATAGTTTCGCAAGGCACGGCGCCCAGCCTGGCGTGGAACCGTGACGTAAGAGCCACCGATCTAAATGCCAGCGTGTCAGGATACGCGGCAATACAGCAGCACTCGAGACATACCACAACTTGATGCTTGCCATCGAAAAAGTCAGTAGAATAGCTGGAGGAAACCCGTGAGACGGTATCCAGACGAATAGCCGTCTCATGACACATACCCAGGATAGAGACGAGACGGGATAAATCCCTCATGTTTTGCGAGGACATCAGATGTCCACTCCCACACACCGCCGTTGTGACCCTTTCCCCCGTCCTTCTCTCCCCCCATCGTCGCCCTAAACGTGTTTTGTCAGGGAAAAGGGACTACAACGTTAACATTCTGTGCACGTACGGAATGGGGTGCCAGTTCCGGAATCCAATGTTAGCCCCACCCTCATAGCCGCACTCAAACATGTCGAAGAAGAGTCGTAGCTCCGGCTCGGTCGGAATGCGACCGCCCTTGACGCTGGCATAAGTAGATAGGTTGTCGTACGACGTAATGATGGGCCAGTGCCAAGCAATCTTCATGGGCACGGGGCCATACAGGGTGCGGACCTACGCGGTATCAGCACAACGTTGCAGACATGCGGGCGGAAACATACATGAGTTTCGCCTTCGACCTGGATCCAGCTCGCTGGGAAGTCTACGACATCCTTGCCCTTGTCGTTGTAGTACTCATAGAATTCGCCGTTGGTGACGGGCCGACACTCGATTTTGAACTTGCCAACGTGTACTTCGCGCTTCGGGTGCTCGTTGTCCCAGCCGAACTCGTGCCCGGCGATGTCAGTCGAGGCATCATCGGCCTCGTCGTCGTCGTGTCCTATAGTGAGTGTCGCCGGCTCAAGTGTCATAATGTCCGTCTTCGGCGGAGGTGCACGGTCCCAAGACTCAGCAAGTACATCCCATACCGGGGGGCTGAACCCGCTGGGCGGGATGGTGCCAGTGCCTGCGCGCTGCAAGAGCATGTACAAGAGAGTCTTTACATCATCTCGTTGGTCAGTACAAGTTCTCTGAGTACGACAACCTTGATATTCACCTCTGCATGGAAGGCTTCGTGCTCGAGAGTCATGAACAGCACGCGTGCAATCTTTCTAGTGAGAGTCACGGCTCCTGAGTCGATGTCGTCGTACAGCTTAAAGATGCGCTGTCGCACTCGATATTGGAAGGTCAGAATATTATGCATAGATGGCCAATCCTCGTCACGCTGCGGGACTTCAGAGTGGGGCTGGGGGATTTGATTTAATAGTGCGTTTGACCTCATGTTAAACACTTACGTGGCACTGAGTAGGATCGTCAACGATCGGATCGATGCCACGCTGTGGAAAATTGTGAGATAATATTCTATGAGATAGATAAATTCAGAGAATCTTCTCCGCTAGGTCTTACTTCGAAGATATACTGAGAAAATACGAGATGAATATAAGTTCTTTGTTCAAATCGTAAAAAAGCTCACTTTGAACTCAATCGGCTCTGTGTCTGGCTCCGCGAGGAGCCTAGAGAGGTGGATTGACAAGAACGTCGGGATATGCCCCAGATAGAACAAACATATGTGGCGTAGATCGATCGGCTTCTGGAAGAGCATAGATTGAGGGATCATGCGCTGGGTTATGAAGTCCCACGCGGCCCACATGTCCTTCCACTCTTCGATGGTCGGCATGCCGAAGGGAGTGTTAGCAGATTCGCTCTTGCGAACCACACTTGATACTTCCTCCGCTGACGCGGGGGTTTTGAGAAGAGGGAACATGAAGGAAGGACGTTCAAGCAACCACAAAGAGTACTTCGAAGTGCTGTCTGTCCAGCGTTGAATAGGTCGCAAACTAGCTTCCGCGAAGAGCGAGTAAGCGTCGCACTCTGAGTACTAAGCGCAACAGTGTTAGTGACGAACAGGCTCGTGTACAGCCAATCTACCTTGTATGACACCTCGATGCGGACCAACTCATCAGCGGCGAATGAGTAGCTTGATTTTGTAACAGGATCAATGACGCTATGTGTGCAAAGAGACTTATAGAATGCCTCGTGACGACCTACAACAGCGATCAGAATCTGAATTAATGCTCTACGCGGGGACGCACGTTCTTGTTCATTATATCTTCCAACATACTCCCACTTGTCGTCGCTGAACAACTCTTCGTCGCCCAGAGCCTTGCCAGCGCATTTGAGGCCATTCATGATGAACGCCTTAGTGATACCTTTGGGATCGTTGTACGCCACCTCGATCTCGTGAGGATCGTTGCCGTGATCCAAACCAAGCAGTAGTGTATCACCGGACCCAGGGCGGAGAGGCAGAGAACGTAGGAACGCGGCATCTTCGCCACGGGTGAAGTTGCCCAGCGAGGAGCCCAGGAACAAGATGTGAAGGGGAGAGTGACCGCCAGGAGTGGATGGTGGTGTGTCCCCTATCTCAGCGGCGCTTCTCCCGGAAGACGCTTCAGATAACGAGCTTGGTGACGCATCTCTCCCAAGGTTAAGCTGGCGAGACAGCTGGGTAGAGAGACGGTTGACGCTGTCACGGCCTTCCAAGCCACCCTCTTGAATGTACTGCAGACCATCGTCGTACGTACCGCACAAGCCCCGCGTAGCTACCTTGCCATGAATCTTCTCTCCGACATCGGATTGGCGAAGCTCCTTCAAAGTACGCTCGAGCTCGCGCTCTTGCAGATCGAGGGCATAGTAAGTGATGGGGTCATGCATAGTGGCGGGAACCAGACTGGCGAGGGCTGATAGAATGTGGGAAGTCTTTCTCAAGGCTCTGGAAACAAAGCATATCAGCGGTGTCCTAAATACCTACCGCCGGCAGGCCTGGAATGGAGAAGTGGGATCACGTGACTACATCTAGGAAACGGAGGAATCGCGAACAGATATGATACTGTCGATCCAGATTTGACGAGATTCCTTCTTAGATCCAGCGATCTAACCGCGAGAGGAGGGTGGGTGGCTCGGTAGAGTGCAAAGGCGTAGAGGTATTGGCAAAACAATGAGACGGCACTCACCCAGCGCCAAGCTCTACCACGACTTCCTCCGACTTGAGCTGGCCCCCATCTAGAGCGTGCATGGCACGCACAATATCCACAACATGCCTTTTCAGAATGTCTTCCTCAGCTGGGAAGGGGTAATACTCGGGAGCTTTCGTGGTAATATCGTCGTAGAGTCGGAGGCCGTGTTCGTCATATAACAGCATCGTGGGCAGAGATTTGTGGCCGAGAGGCTTGGATAGGCCAACCACTATCTCTTTGCGAAGGTCGACTCCGGGGTCGCTAGAAGCGTGATTGGCGGCATGGACGTTAACAATGTCGATGGCAGATGCCATGACTTCGATCGAGGAGTAGACTGGGGACGCGAGGTGAGCGGCGTTGCGAAGCAAAGGGGGCCCGCCCCGAGCTGCCTAGTTATATAACCGCGCCCCCGGCCAAGGACTCCTCTCACCTGCGTTGAGGGGCTCCAGGCGCTTACGTAAGCAGCCATGACATAGTCTGCAATGATGATCAGTCGATGCCGTTCCGGTGACCGCAAGGTACTACTAGGTCCTGCTCAGTCTGTCTCATCGGATGCACTCCTGCACCACCATTTGGGAGACACTCCGCTTCGTCTGGAAGCGGTCTGCGTCCGCGAACTCACCTGACCGGACCAGGTCACCATGACAAGTTATCCGTAGTCTAGCGCTCGTCTCATGCCATAATCAGATGGCCGCGTCTTGGTGCCTCGACGCTTTTCAGTTTCTACTGGACTACTGATGGGTGTCTTACATCCGTTTGACGTAGTCGCTTGATAATACAAACTCTATGATTTGGTACAAACGTGCGAAGGAGGAAGTACCACTCACACCGGAAGCATGTTCGTGATCAAACGTTTCCTGAGATTCGAATCGAAGACGGCGCCTCTGGAGGGCGCGAAATGCTCCAGGCGGTGTGCTGTGAAGAAGCGGATGCATTCTTCGGTAACCTGATTGCTACTGTGAACCGCTATCACTTGCATTCAATGCAATTCGGCTACATTGTCATAGGGTAGGCGATTCTTACCCTAATTGCGACGGAACTTTAAGTCAGTTGCCGGACATCAGGGTGCAGCGTGAGTACATACCATATCCATTGACGCTCACATCAAACGACTCGTGCCCAAGGTGAGGGCAATTACAATTCCGCATCATGAACGTGTTCGGCCGCCTCGATTCGAGCTGCGGTCCGAAGCGACCCAAAAAGTTCGAGACACTAGCAAAACCACCGCGGGGCGCTCGACGCACAACATGCGAAGCGTTATCATTGATTCTTGTCTATACTCACAAGCTCGGCAGCTAGCCGTGTCAGTAAAGGCTCCGCTCGCGGATTATGCGGGAACGTTCGTCCATCACCCTTCCTGTAAGCGAACAACTCTAGATATCAATATGATGGCGAGAAGCGTATGAACCACACAACACGTACCCGCCTCCACCCAGCCAAAGACGATACATCCAACCCCGTGGACGACTCCACCCCATCACCTGCGCCCAGTTTCTCTTCCACCCGACGTCGTAAATCTTGAGTTGATAATGAGCGTCACGCACTAGGCGGCGCTGCGGGTATGTCAATTCATGCTCCAGCGGTGGGTCTGACAGCTTCTGCCGCGTAGAAGTTTGTGGAGGGAGGGGGGGGAGGTGGCGTAGGAGTAAGTACGGCGAAATATTCTCAATTGTTGTTTGGTTAGTCCTGTGAGAAACATAGACATGAGGAGCCCGTGAGATGCCAAACATAATGCTTCGCACGTTGTGAGGTACAGGTGATAGGTCCAGAATGAACCGATGACAAGAGTCATGATGATGCCGTAAAATGCTAAATAAATATCATGAAGTGGAGTGTTCTCGTCCTGAATTGGGGTCAATTCTACTCGGGTTTGTTAAACCAATCAGGTTGACTCACTATAGCTAGCGGGTTCGTGAAGGCAAAGTATACTGCCTGTACGCAGAGACATGCGATGTAGATTGACAGCAAGCTGACACATGTGAGAAAATGGACGAAAGCGGAGTAGTTTCTGTGGCCCTGCATTCCTGTCAATATGACCAAGGAACGCTACGCAGCAAGCTAAACTCACTATGCATTTGTCCCCAAGCCAATAGCAGTGGTGATCTCGAGAGCAAGTTCAATATCACGTATTCCATGAGCAGCATACGCTTTACTCACCCATCTTCAAGACGCATCTCCCACAAGAGCTACAATGATGTGACCTCTCTGGCTTGGGGGCAACGCACTTTCGACACCATTTGCCTTGGGTTCGTATTAACGGCTCATCGTCCTCAGTATCCAGTAGGGCCTGCGCGAAGTCCATGCTGCTGGATTCGCTATCCGGAGCTTCGGATCTTTTGGGAGAGGGAACAGGGCCAGGGTCCCGCGCGAGTATTACAATGAGAGAGGAGACGGCGCAGAATGTGAGCGTGTATGTCACCAGGAGATGTGTCAGGAAGCGAGAGGGCGAATGCAGTACACGTAGGTGATAGTTGACAAGCACAATGAGGAGAGATGGATGGGGCGCGAGCATGAGTGTGAGGGCAACTGCAGACTCTCATAAGATGCAGGAGCACGGTCATCATTGAACAACTCACGGGTAAGTGGCACATAGCGGAGCCACGACTTCCCGAGCGGCGACCCTGGTAGTTCATCATCATCTTCGTCATCCCAGTTTGTGGGCCTAGGTACCGGACCCCGAGGAGGAGAAAGTAAAGGGCTCCTGCGTGTCGTCGACATGGTATACAATTAGTGGTATACGTCCAAGAGAAGAGGTAATGAGCGTTATGGCCCTATTGCATGCCCTGGGGTCGTTGCCTTCGTGAAGACCGGCAAAGAAGATGAAGCTGTAGCCTGTGGGACGGCGACCGAAGGCAGTCAAGGCATGCACCGGTAACTGAAATTACCGGATGTCGACAACAACCCAAATGCGGTGCCAACAATTATCAAAACCAAAATTACAGTGTAGAAACCGAGATGAAGACGAGAGCCGTGGCAGATGGTTATTGAACAGATCTCAAAGGCGATGACAATATGTCGCAAGTATGGGCGCGCACTGGACCGGTCCTGGGATTACGAGTGGGAGGCGCGGTCACGTGCACTTATAAAGTAACGCGCTCACCACGTCGTGGTGATTATTTCAAACATTTCCCTTTCAGAGTACCAAATGGCTGTTGATGTGGGTCGTTCAATTGATACTATGTAAACATAATGAAAAGTAATGATCAAGCATAAGGTGGGACAGGACATGCAGCCGGGCAAACAATATGATTGCGAGCGATGGTTTTCGTCACGCCCGGGGCGGGGAAGCAAACGCGTAAGGCACATACGTACAAAATTGAGCACTATCATAGATAACGCTAGTCTCCTGAGAGCAGAGTAGATATTCCTTCAACCTGCGCCGGCTCCGAGTATCTATATATAACGCGGCCATATCTATTGATCGATCCCGCTCGCCCTGACTCGTTCCAACATAAGGAGCCAAAAATCTACTAGAGCCCTGAAATTTTGCAACCTCGCGCGACAGGGGCCAACTTTGACCACCGTCAAAGTGTGTATTAGCATCCGTGCTAGAGAAGCGACGGAACACCATAATAACCATATCAATGCGGCACATATATGTTATGACATTCGCAAGAGATCCAAGGCATCTGAAACCTATCCTGTCGGACCTGTAAATATCAGCTAGGTCCAACAGTGGGCTGTAGCTAGCCCAATCACAATCTGTATCTAGAAACAGCAATGACAATCGTGTAGCATGGCGTGTGCGGCTAGGCGAAGCAGTCTGCCCACCGCCAGGATTTGGTAGCAAGCGGACATGGAAGAAAATATTGGCAGTGTTTGTGTTCAGTAGGGAGATTCACACCCTTGATGTATGTACAACCATGACGTGAGGCCTACAGTGAAATGGATGAGCTCAGACTAGAGTAAAATCGACAGCAAACGAAACGAGCTAAACGTCAAAGCAAGTGCGATGCGTGACCCGAGTTAACAGGGCTCGCGGGCTATGATCGAGGTAAAGTAGGACTCTGACATCTAGAGGAGTGATGGGTATATTCCGAGTATGACAAGGTACAATGTAACATCATACCGGAAGTGATAAGCGGGAGAGCGAAAGGCGAGGAGAAAAGTACGAGGTATATGTGAGCTAGGACGATACCACCGCCATTCGTCACGGACCAATGCCAACTTAAATGACGTATGGGTACGCGTTCGTGACCTCGGTAACGTTCGCAATAAATGCACATCCGTTTCCTTGAACGCACTGCGCCAGATTATTGGCGACGTCCAATCCTTCGTAGTAGGCGCCGTGCAAGAAGCCTGCATCATACCTGCATCAGCATATAGTCTACTTGCGAAGCCAAAAAAGCAACACACCAAAGTACTTCTGGCTCGTAGCCTCGCCTGCGAACCACAGCCGCTCGTCTACCGTCGCGCGCAAGTTCTGATGATGCTCGCTGAAAAAGGACGGCGGCCAATTCGAGTACGATCCGCGGAAGAGCGGGTCGCTGTGCCACCGGTGAAAGAAGAAGGTCGTGGGCTCGGGAATCGTCGCGTTAGGGAACATGGCTTGGAGGACTTCCAGGACTTCCTTTTGGACCTGTTTGTCGGGCAGTGCCTCGATGCGTTGGGAAAATTCACCCTGAGAGAACGACCTGGTCAGTCTTGACGACAACGAGAGTAAATAAATACGGGGCACCGTAACAGTGACAAAGATCACACCAGAGCCCGGGAAGAAACCCGTGAGGTTCATGTTCTGCCAGACCGGATATCTTCCTCGGACCGGATCTGCGTACAGGCCCATCTAGATATGTTTTATAGTTGCGAGAATCTAGGTGATCTGGACAGGATCTGACCTGCGTATCAAACCAGAAGTCCTCTGGGAACTGAAGGAAGATTTTGGTATACGTCGCCTATAAGAAGACGGGCCTGAGCATACGACATCTCGGAATCCAGCCTGCATCAGTACGTACCATGACCATGCTCTGGATGGCTTCCTGCTTCCAGTCAGGCAGAGCAGGCTGGAAGACAACATCATCGTTCTGCAGCACGCCCAGGCTGAACGTGCATAACGCGTAGTCCGCCGTCAGCACGGTCCCATCTTTCAGTGTCACCTCCACCCTGTCGGAGGAATACGCGATGTTCGTTACGGTCGCGTTGAGTATGAACTGCTCCGGCTGCAGAAAGTCAGCAGCCTCCGCCTGGATGAAGTGTTTAAACCCGCGCTGGTCGATAGACATCGCGTTGGTGTCTCCGAAGCCGCCTTGGTCAGGGTCGTACGTGAAATTGTTTCCCTGTCGAAGGGGCACATTCAAACGTCATGAGATCACCCCAAAAAATGGCGGGATGTGTCTGGACTTACCCAGGAGCTAGCAATCCACGACGATTCCAGCGGGCTCTGAGCGTACTCCCAATCAAAGGCGTAGTACTCGCACGCCTTGTCCGCGGGTGTCATCGGCTTTGAGCCGATCAGCGAGTAGCCTGAGCGCGCGGTCAAGTCCACCAGCTGCTGCTCCACGCGCGCGCCGGCGACGACAGTGAGCTCGTTGTACACGTCGGTCGACTTGTCGAACGTGTCAAGATAATCCGCGGGTCCATTCTCATCGTACGTTGCTTTATAACATGGTCGAAGTCAGCGGCAGACACTGAGCATTGTTAGGGAAGGACGTACTCATGCTCCCGAACCAGTCGCTGCTCGTAGTATTCAGGCCGTGTTTTTTTACAAGAGACCAAATAGGGTTCTCCGGGCCGCCTTCGGAGGCCTGCGTACCCTGTACCCAGTTCGCACCGTATTCGACAAGCAGTTCTTTGCCTGGGGCGCCGATAGTCTGAGACTGCAGGCGACCACCAAGCTCATCTGGGCCAATGTGGCATTCCCATTCAGCCACTGTGCACTATGAGTGTAAGATAATACAGACGTACCTCGAGCCTCCACAATGACGAAATTTGTAATGCCTTGCTCGTAAAAGGTACGTGCCGCAATCACACCAGCTACGCCACCACCTAGGATGAGGATCTTAGGGTCGGCAGCAGGTTCGGCGTCCTCGTCGGAGAGTGCGGAGCGTGGGACTGAACGTGCGTGCACATAGTGAAAGTCTACAAGCAGAAGGGCGAGTAGGCACCAGCGCATAGGGTTCAGCGCGGACATCCCGATGGTCTGTAAAAGGACTCTAGCAAATCACCAGGAGTGGGAGAGGCCTCACGTCGTAGGCCGGTATTTCGTACCGATTTTTATAGCAAGCGCAGGAGGCGGAGTAGTAATCGGGATTTGTGACCGAGATGGATTTCGAGGACGATGAGAGTGATGGGCGACGAGGTAACCAGACAGCTTTGCGCCCTGCTGGATGTTCTTTGGTGCGCTTCCTGCGAGACACGACAGGGTAAAGTGACATTATGGTAGCATATCTAGACACTTGATGCATCCGAAGCATGAAGGCGAGGAGGTAAGAACACTTGTCAATGCCATCGTTAGATGCTCTCACTCGCTATGTTCCGTCTTCCGAGCCTTCTAGAAGCACATTGTGTGCGCCAGCTTGGCTTCTTTGGGGGCCGTCGTCGAGTTTTGACGTGGATTGACAGCCTTGTGCTGTGCGTGGATGACCTCGTACACCGCCCTAGACCGACGACGAAGCTCGTGAGGGGCAAGCTACCAGTGTGGTACCCAGTGCGTCGCTGGTTTTAGGTCCTTTTCTCCCTCTGTCTGCACAAAACTGATCAGTGAGTGTGGCGGCGGTCGGACTTGCCATGACCACAACATAGTGGTGTTGTTTCCAGGGTTTCTTTTTTTTTGGTCAAGGAAGGAATCGTTCGCGCTGGCGTTCCACCCTCGTTTCATTTGCAGCTCTCATCCCAAGCCTGGATCCTAAATTGGGCAAATACAAGTTGGACGACAATGTCTCCGTCTCTTCTCTTGACAGACATGCAAATAAAAAAGGCAATCAAAAATTTGATCACCTTTTCTCTGCGGCGATCAGCGACTCCTTCGAGGAATCTTCCAGTCCCGACCGAGCCAATTAATCGACGCCTGAACGACGTTGAGAAGTCATCGCGACTATTCCCACGCCTTCTGGCAAGCTCGCAGAGCCTCGCAGTCACAGAGACACCGCGAGCAGGAGCCGTTGCCCGGACCGGCAGTAATAGTGTTTTCGATTGACATCTATTGCCTTCTGTTTCTTCGGACATCGCATACTGTCTTATCGAAAAGGTTGCCCGGATACTGGGTCCTGCCCACGGTGAAAGTGGAATAACGCGCCCGGACGACAAAAAGGCTGTGCCAGGAATAGCTGGGATCCTCGGAGCCCGCGCAGATACTTATTGGCCTTCGGGTATCACCGGAGGCTTGTTTATACCAATCGCAACGCTGAGCCTGTCGGTCACAAGGATTAGTGCGTCATCGAGTGCATTTCGCAAACAGGGATAAAATCACAATTTAAACGTAGAGTGCTCTTGAAGATTCGACGATAAAAATACAGCAAACAGTTCGCCACTGCCTTTTATATACTGCTTGCCAGTGGTTGACATTTTCGTCAACACCGCCGTATGGGAGTTCGTGAGTTCATTGCAGGTCGGGGACTTAGGCTTTGGGATTTTGCACTTCGTACCTCTTACCTCTTACCAAGGCCTGCAATATTGACGCAGATTGGCCCTGCCCTGCCCTGCCCTTAGAACTAATCATCACAGCAAACTGCGGATAGGCGCTGAATTTAGTTCATTCCAGTGGACCAAGGGTCTTCGAAGCTTTAAGTTCGCGGATAGTTACTAGTAAGTCCAATAAGCTATGCGATCATCTTTTGTACCAGTACTCTGGTCGAACCGTGTTTAGTACTCGAAACATCGCGGAACCTCTGTGAATCCATATACTACATACACTTGTACTGATCCAGTTCATGCGCAGAACCAAGTTGAAATCCTGTCCATCATCCAAGTCGGTGGTTCGATAAACCGAGGTCTCATGATAATATACCTCAAACTGTTATGGGTATGGGCATGGAAGCTGCATGGCGATACATCAATACCGAGCCTTCTTTGCTAAATATGTCGGCGTTATGCAATAATCTGGAGACAGCGTGAGCATTCTGCGTCCCGTGTAATAGCGCTCGGTCACCTAACACCATACATCGCAGGGCCAGGCCGCGCGTATTTAAACCCTCCGTCTAACACAGAGGCTGCTCGCCACAGGCCTTCGTCTCTCCACCAACATGTCGAACCCCGACTTCCATTATTCCAAACTTCAGCATATTGCTAAGCGAGCGATATTGCCGCTCTTACCCTCAGACCCTGCATCTTCTCAGAAGCCGGATCATGAGCTTCCAGACCCTAAAAATGTCCAAGGCGACATATATCTACTTTTCCCGAAAGTGAGCTGTAACACATATCGTTGCACATTGTTATCTGATGCGCTGTACCGTGCCGTAGGATCACGAGAACTTCATATTCTTTGCTATACGCGATGTGGACCAGTTTAGGCGCGACCTCGCGAACTACACCCCGACGACATCCGATGACGTTCTTGACAACCTGCGCCAGATCACCGACGCCAAGGCCAGTGCCGCCAGTCCGTCTCAGGTCACACGCGTTCGCTTTGGGCAGACACAGATCGCGTTCAGCCGCTCTGGCCTCAACCTCCTTGGTCAGACTCAGCAGACGAAAGACACGCACTTCGACCAGGGCTCCATGAGGAACGAGATCAAGGCACTTGGCGACGGCGGTCCTTGGGACCCTCTCTTCGCTAGCGGCACTATTCATGGCGTCATCATCGTTGCTGCGAGCCGTGGGTGGAGTGCGCTGTGACGTTGTTCTATGGCATTAACCAGCCATGATTGTAGACGCTGACGAATGCCAAACCGCAACGCAGAACGTCAAGGATGCCTTCAAGCAATCGATCTACAACGTTTCAGAGATGGACGGAAATACGCGACCCGGAGCCCAGAGAGGTCACGAGCACTTTGGGTACAAGGACGGAGTGTCGCAACCTGCCCCTCGGTAAGCCGAAAGTCTGTACAATCCTGAGCAGGAACCTTACATGGTTCATAGGGGACTGGTCAAAGCACACACAGGTCAGCTCCAGTGTGATGCCGGCGTCATCATCTGCGGCTACAAAGGCGACCCTGTCTTTGATAACCCGTACCTTTCTGCGTCAGAGAAACGCCCTGACTGGACAAAGGACGGGACGTTCATGGTATTCCGCAAGCTCGAACAAGACGTGATCGGGTTCAGTAACTATTTGAAATCTGCCGGGCCTCAATGGCGGCGATTCCTGCCTCAGGACGAGATGAACAAGATCTCGCCGCCGTTGACAGACAACGAGGGCGCTGAGCTCTTTGGTGCGCGGCTCGTGGGGCGATGGAAGTCGGTGAGCGAATCTCTTGCAGACGGCATCCGCCTCCTGATATACAGGCCTTGGGTTTAGGGCGCCCCCTTGGCGACAGCACCGTATCGAGACGATGCGAGCATTCCCTTGGACGAAGACAAAGTCAACAACTTCGATTATACAGTGAAGGGCCAGTTCGGACCTAGCGACAGCGTGTGCCCGTTCACTGCGCACACGCGCAAGACTGCCCCACGCAACCTCGATCCATACTTACAGAAGCAATTCCTAGAGAGCATGCTCGTCATTCGTGCAGGGCTTCCGTATGGCCCCGAGGTATGATCTCGCTATCAAGTAGCAGTGGCTAGCTGATGCTGTCGATAGGTCGCACCGGGGGAAGTCCAGAAGGATACAAGCCCGCGAGGGCTCCTGTTCTTATGCTATCAGTCATCGACCGAAAACGGGTTCTGGCAGCAGACGCGGTCCGCGGTGAATGAATACTTTCCTACCACGTCTCTTGTTCCTGTGAGACAGGGTTAGTACCCTGTTAGCACCCGCGGCATGCGTCTGATACACCTGTCTTTGCATAGGACAAGACCCAATCATTGGCGGTGCGACCTACCCGTCGTTCACAGTGACAGCCACTGGTTCCGTCCCGAGCCGCGGTGAGGTTACCATCAATGTCACCGACTCGTCAGGCGAGACCCAGTCTGTCACGGGCTTCGTGAACACGCCAAATCTGAGCGCAGAGGCGATTGCGCCGAAGTACTTCGTGACTTCGCGCGGTGGTGAATACTTCTTCGTGCCGTCGGTGTCTATACTCCGTGCACTGGCGGCTGGTGGTACTCCGGGACCATTCACGAGCACGCCGCCCACGCAGGAGGGCGTGTACCGCATCAAGTTGTATGGGCAGACCCCAGAACAGGTCTGGGAGTATATTCCTGATAGCGTGCCTTGGGTCAAGCTGTGCCCACTCGACCAGTCGAATGATTACCAGAAGGTAAGCGAAATCATGCGGCTGTTCGGTGATGTATCGAGCTCATCGCAGCGCAGTGGCGCATCACTCCACTCGGGAATGGCGACTACTACATCAAGAGCGCGAAGACGGATTATGGACTGGTGCATTCGTCATATGGGTACTGGAACTATGGCTTCCCTATAGGGAGCGCCGGCGGGTCTATCGTATGGCAGATCAACGAGCGGACGGCTGGGAGCGACAATTTCCTGAAGTATGCTCGAAATTCTTCACGTTGTGCTTTGACTGAAGAAGCTTGCAGGATCAGGGAAAAGGGCTCCAACTCGCTAGATTCTCAGTCCCCTCAAGTCGTAAGCCCTCTCCTTGCTCGCGCGTAGTGTATGCCAGACTCACTTGTTGGGCATGCAGGTCCACTTCTACAAGGATGATATTGTAAGTTCGATTCATGTACAGCAAGGAGCTTCGCTGAACGCCGCGCCCGGTCTAGAATGAGCCGAACCAACGCTGGCTGATCGGGCTTGTCTGATCAGAATTGGTTGAGTTACATTCCATATAGCTTCATGTAGCGAGATGAATCACATGCCAGGTTTTGAACTGCTGCCCAGATACAATGCGTATGTTCTGTAGTCAATGAATAGCAGATGTCTACATAAGACTGCCGCAAGCCAAGGGCAACCGGAAGTCAGAGGCGGATGTATCCATGGCTGGTCCGAGTGACAGAAGTAACATCAGAATGAGCAGATACGAGCGGAACCTGAGTGCAATATCATCGAATACGGGCATCCTGGGCCTGTGAATGTTCGAAAATATATGAAAGTTTACCTTCGACACCGCAGTTGACAGTCTCGCGTAAGACACCCCTGTGGCTGCGGCCTCCCCACTTATCGGCCGGAGAAGAGGTACTTTGTGCGGATGGGCCTTTTTTGTCATCATCAGGAGCAGGAAGGGCCTGGGGACACGTCGCAGACGAACAGGATGCAGAGCAGAAATATGTGATCAAGATGTATTTCGTAGACCATGTGGGCATGATGAGCGACGAGGTAGCCAGACGATTTTGTGAAGACATCGTGACCCGGATGCTCTTTGCTACGCTTCCTACGAGATGAGACAAGGTAGAGTGACATTGCAGGAGAACAACTGGACACTTGGTGCGTCCAGAGTATGAACACGAGGAGGTAAGAACGGAGAACATCTCTGACTCACCCTCGCATGCATTACTGAGACTGAGTATAAGGGGCCGTGTCACGCACTTTCCTCACACCAAGGCACTATTCATTTCGTCTCAGTCCAATTATTATAGAATCGAATCAAGCAGAACTGTTAGGCTTGATGCGAGCCGATCGAGGCCGATCGTGCCAATGCGGACCACGTGATGAGCGCGGGTCCCAAATTAGGTTTCCCGCCTCGCGCTCGCGTCTCCGTCCAATTTTCCCGCTGCGAACGCGCTCGGCGCTCTGTCCGCACCCTCATCATGGCGAGCGCATCATCCCAAAACGAGCTTTCGCAGGCCACCTTCAACGAATACAACACTGCGCTACAAGGAGCTGTTCTCAAGGCTACTAAACACGCTGTTCAACTCCCGGCCGACATTGCATTCCACCGCTCCGTCGACCGCGCCTTTGCAAGGGATGTCGAAGCGTGCTCGTCGCGCGTTCTAGATCTCACGAACAGACTTCTCTCCCTCGTATCCACTGCCGACACCCCCGCAAGCTCGCGGCGAAAGGGCAAGGCCCGGGTAGAGAACGAGGAAGATGTCCTTGACAATTTCCATGCGCTGGTTGTCGATTCAATGGACCAGTTGCTCGAGCGAGCAGTAAGGAATGCTCTCTTTCTGTGTATGGATGCCGCTGCGAGGTCGTGGTGCTTACATCTACTGGTCAATAGGATATTTGTCTGGATGAGTTCCTGGGTCGCAGCAAGCCGCCGGCGATCGCGGTAAACCTCACTCAACCCACCTCACACAAGGTACGCAGTCACTTACCTCTGCCCATGAAAAATGCTTCATGCTTGTTAAATAGGCGAAGAGAACGACTGTACCTCAAGGCCGGCTCGACCCTGCTTTGCAACACGCGTCGCATCTCGCCAAGCCGCAGCTTCGCTTTACACGAAAAGTAGACAACAGCAGCCGCACTATTTGGCAGCCGACTTTACAGCACAAGTTCAATGCCCAGGTTCCCCTCGGTCACAATCTCCGTGACGAGGACAGCGATGAAGGTCTCCCGGGGCCCAGCGCGTATGTCTATGTACAACCACATTGCTGACCCAACTAACCGCAGTTACAGTTTACATCCATATCGTTACGAGATCAAACATATAACCTACCCCGATCGCATGTTTGCCTCCGCTCCGCCTATGTCTCCACGCTCCTTTGCAGAGACACCTTTTACATGGGTCGCAGACTCAACTGCCTTCTCGGCAATGCTCAACAAGCTCCGCTCTGCCCAGGAAATTGCCATTGATTTGGAGTATCATAGCTACCGCACATTCGGCGGTTTCGTGTGTTTGATGCAACTGAGTACGCGGGAGGAAGACTGGGTTGTAGATACACTGGCTGTGCGAGACGAGATGGAGGCACTGAATGAGGTGTTCACGGACTCACAAATCGTAAAGGTACGTGCAGCGTCCAATGTAACTTCCATTCCCTACTCAAGCTCTACGTCCTGATAGGTGCTACATGGAGCGGAGAGCGATATTGTGTGGCTTCAGCAGGATTTCAATCTGTACATTGTCAATCTCTTTGACACATATCATGCGTCAAAAGTACTAGGTATGCACGCTTAATGTTGTTGTCTTGGTCAGCACTAAACGTTTGCGGTGTATGAAGACTTCCCGCGGCATAGCCTAGCGACACTACTTGAGATGTACTGCGACTTCACTGCTGACAAACGCTACCAGCTTGCTGATTGGCGAATCCGGTGAGCCTTACGCAGCTTAGCTTTCTTTCCTTGCGTTGACCGGACTGTATGCTGTAGACCACTTCCGGAAGAGATGCTCGCCTACGCACGCTCCGACACGCATTTCCTCCTTTACATCTACGACAACCTCCGCAATGCCCTCCTCGACCGCGCTCAATCGCGCACGCAGTCCCGCGCGCAGTCCCCATCCGCATCGGCGCCCGCGTCTAAGCCGGGCTCTCCTTTGCCTACCAGTGGCAATCCTGCGCATTCTCTGGTCCGGCTGGTGCTTTCGCGCTCTGAGGAGACGGCACTACGTGTCTACGAGAAGGAGACATATGATGCCGAAGGCAGCGGGCCTGGCGGATGGGACACGCTCGCGCGCAAGTGGAACAAGGGTGCGCTCATCGCGAGTGCGCAGGAGCCCACGAGCGGTCCACTTGCAATGCAGCGCGCAGTGTATCGTTGCGTGCACGCGTGGCGCGATCGTATCGCGCGAGAGGAAGACGAGAGCACGAGGTATGCATTGGCTATCCGCATGCATAAACACCGCCGGCAGGACCGCTAACGCTGTATTTTTCACAGATATATCCTGCCGAACCACTATCTCTTCATCCTTGCGGAGCGCCCGCCTGCAGACATGGCCGCGTTGCTGTCGACGTTCCAGCCTGTTCCCCCTGTCGTCCGACGGCGCGGCCGCGAGCTGTTGGACGCAATCCGAGACGCGGTCAAACGCACTCTTGGTCCGGAGCTCAGTGCGGGACCCTCTGCAGCTGCAAGTACTGCCCAGGTTGCTCAAGCGGATGTCGCAGAGACGACAGCAGAGTCTAAGGCCATGCAAGTCGACGGACATGTATTGCCCGTAGTGGAGGGTTGTGGCACTGGTACGAGCGGCGCTGCAGTAACGTCGCTCTGGTCGCATGGTCAGTCTGATCGTGTCTCCTCTGGCTGTCTTCCCTACTTACAACCGCGTTTATACAGTGGCGAGGCCGGCTTCTGCTACGCTCTCCTCTGCCCTCTTTGGCTCTCCGGAAGTGATCAAGGTCGATGTCAAGGAGACAGATGCCGTCCCGTATGCTGCTTCGCGAAGCGCGCTTTTTGGGGAACGTGTTACGGTGTCCTCGGTGCGTCTATTTTCATCCTTGCTCCACCTTGCCTTAGGCTGACCACAATGCCTTTTCCTAGTCGTTAACGTCGACATCATCAGTAAAGCCTCGCTTCATTGAGGTTCTAACACGCATCCACAGCACCCTCACCGTCGCTCCATCCCTCCCGAAGTCCTCATCTGTGATTAAGTCGGCAGCCTCCGGCAACGCACTGTTGGCCCAAGATGCAGAGGCCTCTGCACCTGAGGATGGTGACACGCTGATGCTTCCAGGCACGGTCGAGCTTCCGTTCGTGCCTGCGTCGGAGCGCCGGCAAAAGGCGCGCACTGCAGGAGAGGCTGATGCGATCGTTGTTGTCGGGCAGCGCCAGCGCAAACGCAAGCGCGTGAAAGGTGCGGGTGCGAAGGGGAAGGACGGTGAAGCCGCAGCGGTGGATAGCAGAGACCAAGAGGAGGCTGAGCCGTTCGACTACAATGCCGTGTCGAATATTTTGGACGAGGGCTCCGAGCCGGAGGTCGAGGAATCGTCCTCGCGGAAGAAGAAACACAAAACAAAAGGTGCGCAGTATTTCTTCTGTCATGTATTCAAGTTTCGCTGATGCCGTCCTGGCACACCTAATAGGTCCCGCTCCATATCAGTATGGAAACTTTGGGGCGGCGCCTAAGGCGCACAGTCAGCCGAAAAGTGGAAATGTCTCGCGGACATTCCGATGAAGACGGTGCGATGAATGTGGCAGTATATTGTCCTATAGGTGTCATAGTGGCAAATTTATTGCTTATGGATGAAATGATGACAATTTAAATACCCTTGGCCACTTTCGAGGCCGATGTGCAGACTTCATCCATGGTGTCCATAACCGCAGAACTACATGAGCGCATTCTGCTCTCGAAGACCGAGTACGCGCGAATTGACGCAGTGGCCCTCCACGAATCATTCAAGCGTTAAAATACAGTCCTGAGTTTTGGATTGGGATACAGTCAACTATTTCAGTAGCTGCACGCATGAGACGAACACAATCTGAGCATGTTCGTTTGAGGGGCTGGAAGGCCATCCAACCACGATTATAATTGCGTCTAGCGTTGTCATTTGTGGTGCACAATCGCATGCTCAAGTTTATATAACCTTGCATCTTGTGTCTCGTGAAGCTTGTATAACCATTGATAGATACGCACATATGTCTTATCTTCGCGATGGTTCCCATTTTTGATCAAATATCTTCGACTTAACGACTCGGATACTTACAGCACTAAGTGGACTGAACGACTGCAGTCGGTACCATTGCAAGTTGATTCACAGCTTCAGGCTACTTCATATGCCCTGCCACGGTGACGCAGGCAGTGGAAGATCCGAGAAAATCTGGAAAACGTCTCAGTGCTGTGCTACTTTTTGTTTGTGGTCACGACGCCACACAACGACAGATCTCACGTGAATAAATCACAAGAATCCATGTTTCTGAAAGAGACATGGCGAGTTACAGAAGCATTCCGATCTATATACTTATGTCCTTATGTACACTTTGTTCTGTATCGCGGCCCGGGCTATGTCTTTTGTCCTCTTAGCCGACGCGGAGTTACAAACTACGCCCTTGTATTCTGTCCGTTTGCGTCAAGCTGAGAGACAATACGGTCACGAGGCGGTATTTACAGACAAAGGCTGTGGTAACCTATTAGATAAGATATCCTATTAAGGAGGTCATCGGTGGCGGTCCAAGCCTCTCAACCATCTTGCGTTCGGCCATAGCCTACCCTCACCACAACACCCTCCACCGCACTTGCAAGTACATCTCCGCTGAACTGTGAGTACTCACTGGTCATCCTGTTCATTTTCCTTGGCCAGCAGCGAACGCGACAGATTCAACCTTAACTTCCGGTAGGGCATTGTGTGGCGTCGCTCTTCGACGCGAGCTGCTGTCGCCGGACACATAGTTTTTAACACATAGTGATAATAGACTGAGTACGGCGACTGACTTACGGATCTACCCTTCTCTAGAATCCCTCAACGATGCTGTGGTTGCAATTAGCGACCAAACTGGGCATCGCCCTCCTCACTTTCGTAACGCACCCACAGACGTACGGAAACCCTTACTTGCCACTGACGATTGGGGCATTCATCGAAGCCGCGGTTCCCAATATCCTCTTCATCGCTGAAAATGCCGCACACTCCTTCATGTGAGTGAGGTCAATATCCATGCGCCACATTGGCTCACTTTGTCCACACAGCACATCTATCCCCTCCCTCCCGGCCCCGCCTACTCGCCAGGCCATCTCAGGCCCTCAGGCTACGGTACCATCCACGGACCTAATACTATGGACACCGATTGGGCTCCCAGTATCTGCGGGACTCCACTTGCCAACCCTCGTGGCAACGCCTATCTCGAGTCTATCGGCTGCTACGGCGGAACGCAACCATGCGTTAGCACCGCAGCTGGAGTACCCGACGAAGGAACTCATCGTTTGGGAGGGGCGCACAGGCGAATCAGTTGATGCATTCGGGTCGACCAACTTTGTCGCGAGCGCCATCGTGGCCATTGTCATCGCATGTTATGTCTACATCGTAGCGAATGTCCTTCGTGCATGCACACTGTATACCTTCGTAAGCGACCATTTATCGAACACAATGACAGGAGCTCACTGTCTTGCTAGGCTGCTGTCGCTCCGAGTGCAGATGCCGGTACACCCCCGCCGTTCGACGTCGAGCTCGCGTTGAACTGCGAGGGTGTCTCGGCGGACTTCTCAAACCAGGAGCTGGTTTCCGGGATCGCGACTGAATCAGATGCACATGTCCATCATAATGGTCAGTCGATGGCCATGCGCTTTGTACCATCCGATTAACGACATATGAAGATACCCTCGACACAGCAGAAACGCTACCAGTGGCCTCCGATGACATCTCGCCTGCCCAGACCACAGGTAGTGCCCACCTTTACCTATGCATGCGAAAGACTGGCTCACAATGCATGCATTTTTAGAGCCGTCTAACGGCCATATGTCCTCATACCCAGACGCAACGGTGGCTCATCTCGATGACAACCGTGCTGTAGATACCCAGGACATACGGGGCGCAGAACATGCCCAGGCGAACACAGATCTTGAGACAACTGGACTAAGCACCCCAACCGTAAGTCTCATGGAGTACCGACATGTCCATGAAACTGACGAGGCTGTTGTATCCAGGTGATAGATGGACAAGACCCCTCAGCGCCGGACGTGTCCGCTCGCCCACTCGTGGCGCTATTGCCGCAACAGGCAAACCGCATCGATGTACTCTACCCAACATCTGCTTATTTGGATCGTTGGTCAAACTCCTCCACATCCCTGCTGCCATCTGCTTTTCGACATGTATTGCCCTCTCGACATGTGGCCCTCTCGCTTGGCCCACACCTGCCATCACCGGGACAGAAAAAATGCAAGGAGCACGAGAGACAGTGCGAGGCAATCTCTGCTAGCATACCGCGGTGGAGAATCGGGAATGTCAAGCCCTCCTTGGAATCAGCTGCCAAAGCACTGGTTTTGCAACGTGAACTGCGCAAGAAATGTGAAACACAATTCGATGAGCTAACAAAGCGCTGTGCCGAAGTCGATGAATGTTGCGCGCAATTGGACTCAGAAGTCATTCGATTGGAGCAAGACGATGAACAACTGGAGTGCGAGCGTGTGGCTGTTGCAGAGGCACGTTCGAACCTGGCGGAGGAGTATGCACAGCTGGATTACGCCCATGTCCAGCTGGCTGCGGAGCAATCGCGACTGCGGGTAGGGCTCGGTCTCTCGGAGGAAGAACACGAACACACCGAGGAGTACCAGACGGAATGCCTCAATAATGAAGGCGCACAGCAACCAGAGGATGATCCGATGGAAAGCATCGACGAATTCTACAGGTTGCTAAACAATGGCGAGAGCCAGGCCGAGCAGGAAGAGCGACTCGAGCAGAGCACGACAGGCGAAAGCACCGAGCGATCTGAGCGGGAGGTCAATGCGATGAAGACGGCTCACGATCAACAGAGCGAGCAGGTTGAGGAGAATGAAGGGCAGACTCGACTCCAAAGAACCTCGCTGGAGTACGCACAACATCCAGTCAGTGGTTTAGACGCAGATGAGCAAAGCGACGCGACCAATGATCAGGTGCAACAAATGGAGGAGGATGACGACCTGACAGCCTGGCGGAGAGAGTGCGAGGAGCACTACAGTCAACTCAACAATTCTTCCTCTCAAGCTAGCATCGCGACAAACTCACCCGCGAGCTCGTCGAACGAGTGTGGTTCATTGATTCGCGAGCGAGCTGCTGAGGGTCAAGACAATACAGTCGAGCAAGGTCAAACACACCAACCACAGGATGAGCCCCACATCTTATACACGACGCTGCGACCGAGACCCACTCGACCTGCGATTCGATCCCCATACGAACATGTCTCCATCGATTCGCTCCCGATGCCGCTTATGCCACCCCAGACCAGCCCGGGCGGTATGCGCGATCAGACCGCGCGTTCAGAGGACGCGCGATTCGAATCACTCATACCGTCTCAGGTCGCTAACGCACCCGAACGCCCGAGGCGGCTCCTTGGAAACGTGCCGCGCGCATTCACTCTTGCGCTAGGTCAGAGCAGGAGACGATAGGACATGGACCTTGACTATCATCTTCGTATGTTATCGATCTTGAATCTTCACGCTGTAAGCTTATAAGCTGCACAGAATCTAGTGAGCGGCAGTCTGCAAATCCATCCCAGACTCGTTTGATCTCGCTTACTATGGTGTGTGCACGCTACTTCACGATCTCCAAGAGCATTTCGCTGATTTCAGATCCTTGAAGCTTGATTTAAGCTGTATGCCTTTGCGCACATCGCCCGCCCACGCGTTCCTGAAGTCGCCTCTCGCCGCTACCATCCGCTGCGCTCCTTGCCTTCGCTGTGCCCGTTTCCTTCGCGGCAGCTGGTGCCGTTATACATATCCTGCTTGGGACGCCCTTCTCCACCACATCGCAGCCCATTAGATATTTGAGCATACGTACCTTTAGCGCTTCGGTTCGGATTCCTCTGTATTGCATTCCAAATATAGCATTGCACTGCATAACATTGGACTACCGCAGTTATGAAATTGAAACGAAGTAGGAAAGGTAGCGTTGCCAGCTGGAGGATCTTCCTTGATTCGTGCAGTTACTGCACATCGTGTGCTCATATAGGGATTATCGGACGAGTCACTGGCACGTGTCATGCGTGTCGAGACGCGTCAGGACGCGTCGCATTGTAGTCCCTGCCCTGCAACTCTTCGACGTCAATGTGGCATACAGCGTAGCTACCGAACATTTCCTTTTCTCATTGTAACTGCTTTCACTGGACTCCTGAACGTGTGAAATCTCTCAGCGTTACTGCCAGCAAAAATCCCGCCTGAGCGGAACGAAAGACTCTACGGCGTGCGTTGCTTACGCCCTTGTAACCTTTGTCAAAAGGAGCAAGGAGCCATGTACTTCCGAGGAACCGTACAATGACGTGATTACTCGGTTGACAATTCTGCTCAGTCGCCAAGATGTGGCTTTTGGGATTCAAGCAGCTGGTGCACGCCAACGAGATTTCTTGGTATGATCACTGGCAACACGCCTATAGCTCTCTGATGTGGGACGTTCAAGAACATGATGCAATAGCCGTCGATTTTCGCTCTTCGTTGGCCAAATATGCAGACCGCGACAGCCACAATGGAATAGACGACGCACCTTCAGTGATCTTCACCGATGCTGGCCTCGCCAGACGATCCATCCTCTTCGTCTCACAACTGTTCATATTTCTCCGCTGCTGGGTTCTGAGTAACAACCAAAATTAAAGCCTCGGCAGTCATCAGCTGTCCAAGTGATGCTCTTCCGGCCGGCACATACGATTTCTCAACCTTGGGTAGTAATGATCCTTACGGGCATCAGCCACGCCCACAGTCACTGCTGCGTTTGCCAACCCGAGGGAATGGTTCAAGCGGTGCCCCTACGACCGGCACGAGCCTTGGAATCCAATGAATGAATGATCTTCGTAAAGAGAGTATTAATGAACGCATGGTTGGGCCCTTCGATCAATGGAGGAGCTTTGGACATGTTAATTGCTTCCATACAGGCAAAATCCACGCCAGAAGTTCGACTCTCGGATCAAGAGAACGGACAGCACGTTGCAGCGTAAGAAAGAGCCACTGTCGTCCAAGAACAATGACGCGTAACGCCAACCTTCACTTCGACTTGGTCATGGTTACCGCTATCACTATCACTCGCTCGTTATTCATTTCATACCCCTTGTTCTCCCAGTGCACCTGGCCACGCGTGGGTGGGAATCCGCATTGTCCTCAAATTTCGAAGACGCACCGTCGCAAGAATCATGAACACATGCACGGTGCACAATGCAGCTTGTATTGCGTTGGGCGGTATCGCAGAACCCACATATATGTGGCGTCTCCCTGATACTTTTAGACCGCCTTTGACCCAAACGACGACTCGTTGCAACCTCGAAGAAGACTCGACTTCGAACGTGAGTGTGCCTTCCACGCCGCGGGCTCTGTGCTAGGCGCTGACCGGTGCAGCCACAATCTGGTCTCCTCAAGACGACAACTACTCTAGCCGTACAATGGCCTCCGACACATCCACAAGATTGTGCGATTTTCACAAAAGAAGCACTCATACGAATCTTGAGGAGGGTACGAAATTCACAGCAATCCTGGTGCACCACAAAGACGCACCCGAAGGCCACGAAGAGCTTGAGGGCGTCTTTCCAGATTGCAATTGGACCGTTCCGGAGGTATGTCATATTCTCCTGAGTAAACGTATAGCATTAACGACCGCTCAGCATCCCGGTTCTACATGCCTCTCCCCGGAGAGTCCCACCCTGGGGATTAGGCCCATGGACACACCATGGCTCCAACCCTCAACCTCTAGTGAGCATAGACACAGACTCGTGCATGAGGACGGGCAGTTCGTGCAATACGCGCTGCCACAGGCAGAGAATCTGTTTGCGATTCCCTTCAACTATGCGCCATACGGCGCGCAGTTCCCGACCATCCGGCCTTGGGCGACACCAGTAGACCTACATCAAACGCACTCGACCTGGCTCAGCCAGTGCTACGCTGCATACTTATCGCATGTTGCGCCGCATAACGTAACCAGCGCTCCCGCACCTGGCCTGCAATATGCAGGGCAGGCATCTGAATTCACCAGCTACATCAACTACGACGACAACGTCGACGCCCCAGTGCCAGTGCCACGCGCTCCCCGAGTCAAGAAGCCTCGCTCTCACACTCGCACAGATGTTATCCGCCTGTGTGTCCATAGGAGATCCAATCTCAGGGAACCCGCCGCCTACAACTACAAATGCGGACATTGCGAGGCATGGTTCAGTCGCGCTTGCCAGCGCCAGCGCCGCATGAGGACCGGTTGCGCCAACGGCGAGCAGAAGGAATGGCAGTGTCCTCTCTGCCTTAAGATGTACTCGCGCACTGACTCGCGCGCGAGGCATTGCCGCAACCTGCACCACATATCGTACGAGGACGCGCTTGTGCTGGTCCGAAAGAGAATGGCCGATATAGTAACAAGTGCGAAGGAAGGCTCATTCGAACCACCCGCTGAGGATTAGACCTTTTCGCATCGCATCGTTCCTCTGACGTCCTCGCTGTCTCCGCTGATTTCTCTGCTCTTCCTGTGACTATTTCTCTGTCTTTCGTCTTCGTTGTCTATATCGTGATATATCTATTGTCATTCAGTCACTGCTCGATGAGTGAGCTGTGTGCTTACGTAGTATCTCAATGACAGTCGCTGTGGCTTCCATCACTGACATATGGGACTGCACAATAGCTGAGTGGAATGCAGATGTACTTTGTGCAATGATTGATAGTGAGACGCGGCGTTACTCTTTCATTCAACAGAAACCTGAGCGAGTAGCGCAGTATAGAGCCGAGCGATCCAGATGCAATGAATCCATAGACACCTGTCGAGGGTGAAGTCAGAGGGTAGAAGCTACAAGTCGTCTCAGATGAATCTGGTCGGCATCCGCCGAAACTCATCATCGCTGGAGCGCCAGGATGGGCAATCTTGAAGTTGTGAGCGACTCTACCGCTCATGGCTGGGACCCACACCAATAATCACCGTTGAAATCAACTGGCGTCGGATGACAAAAATAAGGCGACAAGCACAGGATCGTGGTAAGGGTACACGAGAGTATGACTATGGCCCCATGCGAGCATATATATTTTCAGAACTGTCTACATATGACGTTGATGGAAATATGAATCCCGCAGCCCGCATGACGGTATCATGGTCTCGATTGCCAAAATTTGTAGCTAAATTCTCGTCGTACCACAAGATGTTCAGTTATCCTATTACAGAAGTGGTAGTGACTCCACGACAGGTGTATAGCGAGTTCTTTGTCAAAAGAGCACCCGAAGAAGTGTTGAGTAAAGCAAGGGACACGAGAATGCCCTATGGGTGAAGAATAGCAGAGTAGCGGAAGTGTGCTTTATCTTACTTCTCGAGTTGGGAGATATGAGGGACATCTAAGACAGCGACTCACTAAAAGCACGCGCCACATCTTCCAATCTGCAGACAATATTGAACGTATTGAACTGAGAAGCGGTGGAGTAATTGAGTGGAAAGGAGAGCAAGAGTTGCTTTCAAAGTTGCACGCTTGAACCTCGCTGGAAAAGAAGGCGAGAAACAAGCAACAAGGATCTAGTGTTGTGAGCAGAAAGCCCAGAGGCCGGCTTCTTCCAACTATGAGCAGAACGACAATTGCCACTACCATCCTGAGCTCAGCCCATCTTCCACCTCTCTGTGCAGCGCTCGATTATGCCTGGGTTTCACAAACTCAGATTTGGCGATGGCCCCGCAACACTGCTTGTGGGACAAAGGCCAAATTCTGATCGTGCAGGACAGATTTGTCCGCAGGGCCAGAATGTGAGCCGACACCGAGCGTACAATTACCCAGAGGACAATGACACACAGCTGTAACAGCACAGCGCGCATCGAAATGGAGTCCCCTTTTTTTCTGCCGTACCCAGCATTGCAGCCATTTTATCCATCGGTGTAATCCCAGACGCCCTATCCGCGCAGGGGACAAGTTGCCGCCGACAACTTCCATGTGGCACGTGTTACTATATGACAGCATTGTGCTCGTCCGTACAAGGATGCCACATAGTGTGATGCGCCACTGGCTTGCCTTTGAAAACGCGCGGCGGGCCACAATGGAGCGCCGTTACTCGAGGTGGTCCCTTCTGCCGGCCGTCCACCCTGTGCGCGGCGTGGCTTGAGGACTTGAATGGGGGCTCGACGACGATGCCATGCTTTTAGCGGAGGAGAGCCAAGTCTCTTCTCAGCCTGAGCATACCATCGTCATCGGGGCCCTCACAGACGAGCCACGGTAAGGACGTGCGGCTCGGAGTACTTTGTCCAAGCAACATAGTCGTCGGCAATGGTGTGTCCCTGCACAGTGAGTGTTCCTACCTTGTGACAAAGATGGCTTGAATGCTAGAGGGCCCCACCCGCCGGTGTCGGATGTGGGGGTGCAAGCTGAGATGGCGAGAGTGGCGCTGGATCGCGGGGTTTATATAGACTGGTCGGAGGGCACATCCCGTGACGACAAGCCGTCAAAACCATTGTTCGCCTTTTGGATAAAGCAAGGTTGTGGGGGCCCAACCACGCACCGCGATGATCGGGAGGCCACTATACGTAGTATCCAGTCGCTCGAAGAAGCAGGTCGTGGCTCCAACAAGTAATAACTTGGTTGGCCGATGCGCTTGGTGGGCGTGCTTCGCCAGCCCGGGAAAAGTGCTAAATTTGGCAGTAAGTACTCAACTGGCTTTGTACAATGCCCGTCAATGGCTACCCTGAGATGACAGGTACACATAGGTCATAACAAGGAAAGGCGGTTTTCTTCCAATGCCACCGCCGTCCGGCTGCTGACGTGTCAATGACAAAGGTTCTGTTAGCTTCCGCCTATGACGGCAATTCAGCTGCAGCTAGGATGACTGGGCACCACCAGCGTGTCGTTGACGGCGTCGACTGCTGCGGCGCGAAGACACTTCCAAACAGTCCTCTCGCAGAGGTAGGGGAAGCCGTGCGATTTGATGCGCTGTGCCGTTGTTTCACGGCGAAGCTTGGTGTTGCAGGATGTTCTGGTCACCGGGGGGAGGCGCGGACGGCATCGCGGGGCTGATCTCCGCCGTCGTGGCTGTCAGTATTGGACGGAGGGCAATGATGAGACGAATGATGAGTCACCTAGTACTATGGATCCCTGATATGCTTCTTGGGTACGGGCGGTTTGTTCGGTGTTGGACTGTCAGAGCTATGAATCAGGACGGAAACAGGCCGTTCCCGCATCTCCCATGCAGACTGTGAGGTGATCAAACAGGCACTCATCTTTTGAGACAAGTGCTTGTGCGGCGTAGTAACCAGCTGCGAGGTGGCAAGTCGTGGTTAAGACTCTGTGCTGATGGGATAACATGACCTAGGTATCCTGCCAGACTGAGTTTCTTCAATCTGCGACACTGACCGCCCAGAAGAACTGGGTGCGTGTGACTTGTCGATCGAGCGCCCATGCATCCGCAATCGGGAACACACCTTCCAGTTCTGTCCCATACTTATGGCTGGTGTCGCATACAACTGTCTTCTACTTGAACACCTGCCAAGGTTGCCCTCTGACGTAGCAGAGAGGCTCGCAGTATAAAGGTGGGCGAGCATCGTCCGCAACCCGTCCCTTCTCCATCCCACCCTTGAAGCTTGAGCTTGAGACTCGGACGCCGTCCCACATGCCGAACGCAGACTCAGGTTAAAACAGCGACACATGGCGCGCGACGGTGCCGCCTTCCTGCCACTGAGGCCACTACACATCATGCCGACACTAGCGTCTGGTCGCATAAGCGGTACAGCTTCCGACTTCCTCCCTTCCGCGCCTACAGTCGCTGTACTGACTGGTTCTCCTTGGTCACAGAGCGTCAGCTGAGTAGTCAATAAGATGCATCCCACATTGCGCAGTCCGCAGTCTGGAAGTCGAGTGGTTGCAAGGTAGCGTGTCCGAAGTGCCCGCTGGTCGTGCTGGAAGAGGGCCGTGTCGCTTATCTAAGCGGCACGGCCAGCCCTGGATCCCCGATTCGTGATGCCAAGCGGGTGCCTGTGCTAAGAATAGCTGATGCACCGATCGAGCTTCATTGAAGGACAAGTGAGTAGTCGCTCTGCTGGCTGTCCCCTGGCTGTGCGGCCGCTGCTGCGCACCTCGTCCTTCCATCTCTTGTCTTGAACATATCCCGACACTCGCCGCGCATTCTCACCCCACCGCTCTGTCTCGTGGACGCCGCACACGACCACAGCCGTCTGCCCGCGCTTCGACTTCTAGAGGCTGACGGTTGCAATCACAGGTCCGGACGTAATCCGACGCAACTGCTGCGGCTCCGCCCACCACTTCCGCTGCCGTACAAGCCGTCTCTGTATGTCCTCCTCAGCCTCTCCCTCTAGCCCATTCTCACCGACCGCCTTCTGCCATTGCCAGCCTCCTGCCTGCGGGCCCATGTCCTGCTCTGCACAATGACCCTCCGCCCAGCAGCAGACTACATCGCCCTTGCTCCTCTCTCCGGCGGCAATGGCACCAGCCTGACCGCATCGCGTGCCGCCTCCCATACCCTCGCGTATCTTCTACGGCGGCGCGTTCTGTATGTCGTGTTGTTCGGGAGCGCCCTCCTCTCCCTCTTCGTCATCCTCCGCGGCGCACTGCACGAAATCGACATGGACATCGATCTTGACGAAGACCTCCTCGATATCGATCTCATGGACCTACTCCCGCCGAATACGTTCGAGTCGCTCCGTACTGCATACCTACCCTTCCGTGCTCCTCGGACACAGGTATCGCATAATGTGACGCTGCTCCCCGTGCGTGAGCTTAGCGGAGAGTGTGTTGAGGCTTACTTCAGCGAGGGTGCACCCTGCGGTGTATCAGGCGGGCAGCCAAAGCTCGATTTTCTCTGGACTTGGGTCAATGGCTCCGACCCGCTAGAGGATCAGGCAAAGAAGGCCGCGCAGGCCGCATTCGGTCCAACAGACCCCTGGAGACCCGCTGCGTCTGGCACGCAGGCTAGGATGTACCGGTGAGTTCCACTATCGTCCATCATACGGCCATTCGATTAATAGCCCGCATTTGTAGAGACCACGACGAGCTGCGACATTCGTTGCGGTCTGTGCTCGCAAATTTCCGGGGCTACGCAGGGCGTTTTTTCTTGCTCACCGCCGACTTTCCTTTACCGACAACAACGCCCAACTTGACACAGGCACTGCCGCCGGGCTGGCGCCTGGGCCAGATTCCGCAGTGGCTGGACATAGAAGCACGGACCGCGTGGGTAGACGGGGATGTGGGTCTGCAAGTTGTGCACCACGCGCAGGTCTTTCAGCCATATTTAGGCACGAATTTCAACAGGTGAGTGAGGAGGTCCTAGGACAAGATTGCTGATCGCTGAACTGTGTGGTGATAGCTTGGCGATCGAGAGCCAACTTGGGCACGTTGATGCCATTTCGGACCACTTGTGAGCTTCTCTTACCTCGTCTGCGCCATCGCACCGCCGCTGAGCCGTCTCTCCGTAGTGTATACATGGTAAGCCCTTTTCACGCAGCGTTCTTGCAGCCCCCTGAACCCACCTCGCAAAGAACGACGACCTGTACATGATGTCAGCCATGAACCCTGCCAGCTTCTATACCCCTGGTAAGTGATTTCTCTGTTTTCCCTCTATAGTGGCTCACCTGTTACAGCGTACGGCGTCGTGATTTACCTCCAGTCAGACCTCATGGTTGCGCCCACCCGTCCCAACGCGAAGACGCAGGGCGAGTGGCGTAGCATGGGCGAGTCCAACTACATACTCAGTGCGTTACTCTTCTTCGCCCCCTTCTCTCTTCTCACCGCCCTTTCCGTAGGCGAACGCTTCGGCCAACGGCATCGGCCATACGTCGTGCACGAAGCCAAGTCCGTGTCCCGGCCCCTGCTCGCTGAGGCTGCCGCGATCTGGCCCACTGCTTTCGCGCGCTCCGCGACGCACGCGTTCCGCGAGACCGCGGGGCCCGGCACCCCGTCGGACGTGAACACGATGTTCCTGCACGCGCACATGCTTGTTGAGCGCGCGCGCGAGGCGCTGCTCTGGACGTGGGTTGTCGCGCACGTCGGCACGCTCGACGACGGCTGGGGCGACGCAGAGGCGCGGCAGGCGTGGGCAGAGCTCGGCGGCGCGTGGGACGTACCCGAAGGGGGCAAGCGCGAGGTGGAGGTGAGGGCGGGGCGCCGGACGACGCTGGAGCGCGAGCGCGTGATGACCATGCTCGCGCAGGCCGGCGTGCCTGAGGGCCTGGGCAAGACTGCGTATGTCTTCTGTGCGTCTTCTATTTTCATACTGTCTCTGTTTGAGGCTGATCTAATATTGGATGTGGCTGTGGCTGTGGACCCCGTCGGCAGCTTCGTCCGACGGGTACGCGTACGCGACGCTCGGCACGAGGGGTCAGCAGAAGTGGCCTGCGTTCACGCCCGACGCGCCGGAGGACAAGCTGCCAAGTTGTCGCATCAGCTTTAGGCAGTGTTTCCCGGGGCACAGCCGCGCGTCTGAGGTGTTCAAGCACATTGCGTTCCGCGAGCTGCAATGTGGCGACTGCAGTGCGTGCCATTGCCTATGTTCGCTGTTCACGTTCCTTTCTGACGTCCCCTCCCACCCTTTGTCCATTGTGACCATCAGTCATCTCTGCGCTCATGCGCACAAGCGGCCCGCTTGGGCTCTCCACGTTCCTGCCCTCGCCCGACCGCGCCCTCGGGTCGCTCGCGGGCAAGCTGCCGTCCCTCCCTTTCGGCCTATCCTTTCCTGGCGCCGGCTCTGCATCGCCGGGCGACGAGCTCACAGTGGTCCCCCACCTGCCCCTTGTGGATAAGTGGGAGAACGGTGCGTTTGCCCTGCGCGACGTGATGGGAGCGACGGGCGAGCGGAACGTGCGCCGGTGGACTCTGTCGCTGCTGCAGCGATATCGCTACGTCATCGGTGAGTGCTCTCTTCCCCACCGCATCCCGCGCCTCGGCTCCCTCTTGTCTCGCAACGTGCTGACCCGACTGCAGCGACTACTCCCGCAATTTTTGAGCGCCTGCAGTCCCCGCGCCAGGCGGCGAGCATGCTCGCACGCGTCGACCGGAACAAGGAGGCCGCGCTGCTCTGTATCAACGACGATGTCGTTAGCGGCGACGCAGAGGTCGCAAAGACCTTCCGCGAGTGGCAGGACAAGCACTGGGGCACGCGGGCAAAGTGGGAGAAGTCATAGCAGCGAGCCTAGGAGGTCGCGGTACTGTACTATAATGACATGCGCCCGCCCGTCGCGCCGAGTGCGTCGCCGCGGGGGCTGGGCTGGAGGGCGGCGCGTGCTGCTGGGCTGTCTTTGTGGGACTTTCGATCTGTGTGCTGTGTGCGTTAGATGCTCGATCTACTCGGGGGTTGACTAGTGACTTGCTGTACAGTATACATGCCGTCCGTGCGCACACACCATAGCTGTTGTTTGATTTGGGGGCATTCACTTATTGGGGCAGGCCGCCGTCACATTCTCTCACGGCGTCGTAGGCAGTAGTGTAGTGGATTTGTACATTATGCATTAAGTAGCGGGCATAGGGGCCGTTCTCACACCTCATCAGAGCGCTAATGCACGTCTCAGGCTGTTACGGAACAGTATATTCTGGAGGACCGTCGCTACATAGTCTGCCCGGACCATAAGACAGCAATTCGAGCGTGCTAGCACTAGCCGGCTGATGGCCGGGTGTTGTCCGGGACGATCTCATCGGTCCTTTTATACCAGCAATGCCTCTGCTACTACGGCTTTCAACATCACTCGAGGAGAGTGGAAGATCAAAATACAACTATGTATTGCTAGTGAGCAGACGCATTTTGTGTGCTCCCCATCTCTGAGTCAGAGCCTGCGTTCGACACACTACTCGGCTGTCTTACAATTTGCACAGCTCTCCCACTGGCTATTCTTGGCCCTTCCTATGACAACCAACTCGCCTGCAGTACATGGTGCGGGAGGTGCCACACCAAGGCTTCAGCACGACGCGTCCACGCTGTGTATAGATCGCGACGACGCGTTTCGAACATGGAATCGGTTACGTAACTCCGAAATCGTGTCTTACTGTCCGGACCCCCTAAATCCAAATAGACTAGACCGCGTGGTTGTTGCAGTATCGACGCGACGCGGTTTGTTCATCACGCGACTCGCACTAGTCTCCCGTAGGCAGACCATAAATATAACGAACTTTTTTGTATGGGGCGACGATCGTTATATATAGGTCTGCTTTAAAACACGCCCCTCGCACCGTAAGACAGCATTTCAGACCTGTTTGCGATTGCCGGTTGATGGCCGAGCGATGCCGTTGTTCGCCGACAGTTCTTACCGCTAGATCGGTTCCCTTGACCTGCAGCGCATACCAGGTGTCTAGGTGCCATGAGCATGAAAATAATCATATAGCCTGTTTTCTCTGAGCATGTTGGAGTGATAGCCAGAATGTCTACGCCGTTCAGCGCTTTGCAGACACCTTCGAGCTGAAATTCATGTGGATCATATGACAGGCTGTTGGTTACGACTTTGCGACTAAGGCACAGCTGGCAGGCGAGCTGACCTGAAAGAATTCTCTAGGAGGGTGGTCTAGCATTACAAATAAATACTAATATTATATTAAAGATGGGTCGGCCGGGTATTGCATTCTCTAGCAGGCAAGCATGTTGGACGCGTCCTTAGGCGCTGCGACGCGTCGCGTCATTCAAGATCTATACGACGCGTTTCGGAGATCAAAATGCTTATGTAACGCGAAATCGCGTCATACGGTTCGGACCCCTCAAATTGAGTCAGACTAGACTCGCACATATTGTGTGTATATTATGTAGCCAGTCTAATACCCGACAAATAGCCCGCTACCCCGAACGAGGAGACTCTCCTCCGATGCCGGTTGTTCACAAATGTTTTGTACCAGGGAGGTGGAGGAGAGTAAGGTCGTGGAGTTTGAAGGTGGACGGAGATTTGAGCGGATATCACAGAATTGTGGCTGAGGTGTGGCGCGGGGAACGGCTGGTATGGGCCCCCCACCTCCCGGAGACGGCGGGAAGGAGCCTATTGTGGAGTTTGGAAATGAGCGAGGACCAGGACTTGATCGGATATCACAGGATTGTGGCTGAGGTGTAGCGCGGGGAACAGTGGAGGAGAATAAGAATGAAGGTGAGCGAGGACCAGGGTTTGATCGGATATCACAGAATTGTTGCCGAGGCGTGGCGCGGGGACAGATTGGTACGGGCCTCCCACCTCCCGGTGACGGCGGGAGGGAGCATATTGTGGAGTTTGGATGTGAGCGAGGTCCAGGATTTGATCGGATATCACAGAATTGTGGTCGAGGTGTGGCACGGGGAACGGCTGGTATATATGTCATTTGGTATTCGGATAGGCCCTCCACCTCCCGGAGACGGCGGGAAGGAGACTGTGTCGAACCACCATGATCAGGCCCGGGGCTCAGTCCGAGCCAAGCCTGAGCCTGGCCCGGCCCCAGGAGCAGGCCCGCAAGGGCCTTGCGCCCGCGCAGGGCACTGGGCAACGCTAGTTGCGGGCGGTTCCCCTCAGATTGCCGAGGGTTGGTTGTGATACTGTTATCCGCATCTATGAGGGTACGTGTTCCATTCGCACGGTTGATGAGGTCTGGCCAGATATCCGGCGAGCGATACACTGATACGGTGGGCCTATCGTCGTTTATGTCGGGCTCTGTTGCACCTTCAGGTTCGGTTGTGTCTTCATGTTCAATCACGCCTTCATGTACGGTCGCGTCTTCATGTACGATCGCGTCTTCATGTACGGTCGCGTCTTCATGTTCGGTGGCGCCTTCTTGCTCGATCACGCCTTCACATTCGCTCGTGCCTTCATGTTCACTACCATCGCCGATAACCTAAACACTATGAGGCCGAATTAGAGTAAGGGTATGGCGAAGGCACATACATTTATGTGAAGCCGTCGGAAGAATTTCAATACATCGTTAAGACTTTCTTGTTCGACTTCCGGCGGCTGTGGCAGCGGCTCATTGCCAGGACGTCTATCCACAATATGGCGTGAGATTCGGTGAGGTACATATCAAATACGGGAAGAGAACGTGCATTATGTCTTCTTCGCCCATAGACACATGAGAACGCCCTTCGCATCTTGGACTGTAAGGCTCCTTGTCAGCCCATGAATGTCGTGTCCATCTAGACAGGGCTACGCTTACCAGTCTCGCCAACCATGCTCATCCGGCGATGTCAATGAAAGAGATCCACACCGAGGACAAACATCTCCTGTGGGGACGTTCATCGCTATGGTCATCGTGAACTCCGCTCCATCTGTTACCGTGAGTGTCCACTGTGGGGGGCGGATGATCCGCTCAAGCTCGTCACCCTGGTCCCGCGTAAGCACAAGTGACATGATGTAGTCGCCGCGTTGAACGAAGCTGTGACCGATCATTGCTTCTCTGGTATTTTTGCCGCGGAAGTGAACTTGTAACAAGTGATGAAAGAGCTAGTCCTGAGAATGAGGTAGCATCTCAAGCACAATGAACATCAGACGTACACCCCAATTCTTGAAATGCTCAGTGGGTAGCACCAAACGCTTTCCAAGAGCGTCCGTGACTCCGAAACTATTTCCTTCTCCACGCACGACAATCGGAGCTATCTGCTGAACCGTCCTGATAAGCTCGCGGGTATGAGTATCCATTCTGTTCGTCGTATCCTTGAACGACCACAACAGCATGTCTCTGTAGGCCTGGATTAGAAGATTCTCATAGTCTCAACACGGCATTTGCCTACCCGATGATAGCCATAAATTGCAGCAAAGCACCGCCCTGTGCGGCCTCAAGCTCTGTCCTGAACTTCGCTACGCGAGGCCTTCCTCGGAGGTACCATACAACCTTGTGATAAGTTCGCTTCGACAGGATCTTGCCCTTTTCTGTACCCAGGGTTTTCTCGTATTTACCAAACTTGAGCTGCCATTTCCGTGCTAGCTCCGTCCAACCCTTGATGTCTTGCTTTAAAGCGACAGCGTGAGGGCTAGCCGTCTCTGGGAAAGACGCAATCACTTCTTCTACGGCTTGCATATGGACACTGAACCGTCGCAAGTCAGCGGCGACATCTTGATATTCTGCAGTCGAGCCGCGTATTTCGTCAAGAGCCGTGTAGAGATCTTTCAGAACACGGGCCAGTTCAATGATATCCGTAACGGTGCCTAGAGTGACAACTGGCATGATTGAGAATGTGAGGGACTGAAAAGCGAGCTGGAATCATGGCAGACGAGCTGAGAGGCAGAAGTCTTAAGTAACCGAGACAGGTAAAAAGGAAATAACGGCGAGACAAGGGGTCACTCCTTCGGTTCACATGCCTTATGACACGCAACACGTGCCTGCGAGAATTGTAGTTGCTTGTGGGTCCACCCACATCGCTGAGCGCCGGTGATAAGCTGATGGTTTAATTTATGCAAGCAGGTGCAGCTGTTGAACGGACACATTATTGACTTGATAGAAACATAGCAGTTTACGAAACCTGGCCCCGATGAAAATCCTGTAGCATGTTTTGCCCCAGCAGTCAGTCATATCCCTCTTGAACAAGTGTAGACTTCACCTGTAGCCCCGCGTGATGCAATGTGACGCCGTGGGACCTCTCACGAGAAGTGCACTCTTGTTCCTTATCAAGCACAATTCTCTTCTCTTCTTCATGACGATGGATTTTAAATAGAATATAATGCCAGGAGGAGCATTTCTAAGACGAACAATGGATACGCAGGAATCCTGAACCAGCGACGTTGTTGGAGCCATAAGGAACTCATCGCCTCAGATAGAGTATGCGCACCCTATTTGGATTTGTGTTGTCGCGGAAATAGATAAAGACTGTTAAGAGAGAGATTGGAGGGTGCCGTTCGGCTTCGAAAAGTATCCAAGTAATTAATCACTGGACCACAAACATCAAACAGGGAGACAAGGTTTTTTAAAAAAGGTGCCGCCCAGATAGTAATTCCACCGCCACCATGCTAGCATTGATTTTTGCTTATAAAAACGGGTTAAGGGGCAGGCTCAGCGGCCCCCATGCTTGCACAAACGTTCCACAGGGGTAACCAAACTCGTGGTTTTCGAGGACAGGAGTTGAGGTGGACGAATTGGGAGAAACACACAGCGCACGAAAATATTCATCCAGACTGAGGGACTAAACGATAGCTAACGTTGAACTTCAACGAAGGAACATGAAGATCACTTAAGGTTTGATTTACCGGAAACATCCGAAGCGTCTGAGCGGCGAGACGCCACAACTTGAGACGCGTCTCCCACCGAGCCTGTCGACTTCGCCGGCCTTATGTCTAATGTCTTAAGATAGAACGATCCATAATGTATGATTAAGCTCCGACAAGCATGTAAGTCCCGCCAATCGGATCACCCATCCCTATGGCCCTGACGAACGCGCTCATGTCCCAGTTGTAGCGCGACGTGTTCGTAGTGATAAGTGTCTGTCCAGAAAAATCTGTGGGCTGTTCATATACAAGTAACACATATCTATATTTTGAGCGGAATTATATTCAGCCGATGTTATGATGCCAGTGTTGGACTAAGACTACGTACCGGTGAGGAGCTACACTATCGGGCGCAGGCGATACCCAACTTGACACAGGTTTAGTGAGATTACCGAGCAGGAATGCACCCAGCGGTGTGAAGTCTAGAGGCACGTAGTCGCCTCCTAGGAAGTGTCGATAGGGCCCAAGGTATGGGTCCGAGGGCGACGGCACATCAAGGTCCACCATTATGACCACAAAATCCTTCGAAAGAGCTGGCCCGACAAGAGCAAATACGGGCTCGAGTGCAACAGCTGGAGGATTAGTATCAGAACCAGTAGCAGCATGATATATAATATCAAGAGAAAAGGTCATACCAGCAACGCTCAAATTCGTTCCCGGTGTGTATAGCACGATAGATAGCGAGGACGACTCCTGAGGGAAGATAACTTGTAGGAACACACTGGGGTTGAAGGTGAGGTTGGCATCTTGTGGAATCTACACGGATTCAGACCGGTCCTAAGGGGACGCATGCAGGATGCGGACGTACATCGGCTTCGTAAAAGGCCTGGCGCACGTCAGCGAGCGTCAAGGAGGCATCTAGTCCGCGGACGAGGAGAGCATTGGTGAACAACAACAAGAAATTTATGAGAGGTGTAATGCTGAACATCTTGGAGCCTTGGATCAGTGGACGGACAAGTTAATGCTGCCTTCATATCGCCATTTATATACCTCGAGGATAGCTCTCTTAAGAGGCGAAGATCCACCTCGAGTGAAACTTCGAATGTTTTAGGGGGCCTGAACTTTTAACCTGCGGCGTCATAAAACCATGCTTGCATATAATGGCTTCTCTGGTCCTTTTCGGGCTTCCACGCCACTCATGTTTTGTTCCGCATTGCTATATAACAGGTTGGACCACCTCGGGTATAGCGATCTCGGGTGTAATTGGCCTCATTGCGATACTTCCATTCCTTCTACCTATTCTCGCCTTTGTTAAGAGAGTCTGGCCAGGTTCTATACCTCGCACATTGTGCATGGTACTTATGAGCAGCCCGATCTTCCCACAAGGGCTCTTTTCTAGTCCGAAAGCCACTGCACGAAAGTTTCACAAGTATTGAACGTTCACTAGCAGGTAATGGAAGCACAGCATGATGCACGACATACAAAATAAGAAATCGCACCCTGCCACTGGAGCGACATAGTGTCAAACCCGCTCAGCAGGAGGCCCCTGCGTCTGTCGAGGTCTTCTGTGACATAGATGGATAACAATTCACAGATCAGCACGCACGAGTAATGCGTATATATATTTAACGAATATAGAGACCTGCCCGCACCAATAGGACTGTTTAATCACGGATATCGGAAATGAAGACGGTTGTATGCTGAATGGTGGACAAGGCTTCGAGGCAGTCTACTTTCCCACCATTCATAGGAGAGGCTGGACTTCATATACGCATAGGCGGGCGGCGGGCCGGAATCGTGCGTTGATTCGGCAATGTGATACGTGTTCGCCTGAGAACATGTCGAGCGGGAAACATAGTTGCTCAATTCAAGGACGGAATCTGACAAAAAGACCGCGATGATGATACGGCGCGCTGAGTGAGGAAACAGCTCCTCGGTTGTAAACCGGGACACCGCAAAAATCCGCACTTTAGAAGTCAATGTTCGAAACGCACTTCTCTCTTGAACAAACCCGTCAGAGTCACTTCGGTTTTCCCTCAAGCCACTTGCACAGCTTCTTGCACCATAATAGCCCTGTTCAATTGTAGGTGACGTGTGATATGTCAGCGGTCATTCACATAGCTAGTGTTTCCATACCCTGCAGGCTACGATCATTGTTAATGTTTTGGAAGAATGCGTAATTCGTGTAGTTACATATTGGTGAAGCGTATGTTCCAATTTCGAGCTCGAGTATTTGGAGCGCCCACTTGTTGTCGATCGGATAATGGTTGATTTCGGAATGCCCATGCATAAAGTATTGTAATTTACTATGTATTTACTAAAGTAAAAGGAGTTTGCGATGAATGCAATGTCCACGAGCAAAGGCGACTTTGTTGGATGCACGGCTACTGCTTATAAGCCTTCACCTCTTCCTCGAGCCAATTCCACAACCTCTCGCCAAGTGCATTATCGTATGCTTCCGACCTGCAGGGTGCAACCCTCGCCGTGGGGACCAGATACTAGAAAAGAGAAACCCATCGATGAGTGCACAATTAAGGTGAACAATTAGACCGGCACAACCTCGCCATTGTGGTTCACTGCCTCGGGCATGGTACCCGCCCACAGCTGCGTCAGCGCGCCAAAGGGCGCAGGGCGCAGCGTAAAGTCCATCTATCAGAGGCACCGCCGGCAGCCGTCAGCATAGAATGTTGTCGAGCCAATAAGTCACCTACGAAATTGCGTGCTAGCACCCCGACTAGACCTTCACGGTCGCGTACGTGGCGTTGTAAGTCAGTCTTGATACCTCCTGCGGGAATCATCAACATTCATGATCCATAAAAGATAGGAAGTCACGCACCCGGGTCCAAGGAGAGGGAGATAATACCCTTGTCTGCGTACCGCTTAGCGATTTGCCGCGCCACCACGACGTTTGCCTACGGACATGCACTCGACAGTTAGAGCGGAGGACATTGTGGGGCAAAAGCGATAGGACGCACAAATTTGCTCTGGGAGTATAGCGTACTAGTGCTCAGCTTACGACGCGCAGGGCCGTCCTTCAGGCTTTCCCAATGGATGGTATCAAACATAGCAGCTGACGAAGAAGTCGTGATGATGCGCGCGTGGTGATCAGGGGACGTCTGTACACCAGCGAGCAGTGCAGGCATGAGGAGTTCGGTGAACAGGAAGTGACCTGCAAATGAGAAATCGTTAATATGCACATAGCATACATGCCACAAAGAAAAGCTTACCGACGACATTAGTTCCAAACTGTAAGTCGTAGCCATCGGCGGTTGTCATATCAATGGGAGGCACCATGACACCGCTGGAAGGCGGCCAACCATCAGGTCTAAGGACAATGTACAAGATATGAATAGTCAAACTTACGCGTTATTGAACAGGATATGTAACTCGTGCTCTTTGCTGAACGCGGCCTCAACATTGGACACATAAATCACAGGCTAGTAAGAGATACGTACCTCAAGAATTCATCTGCTGCTTTGCGTACGGCCGCGAGATTCCCGAGGTCCAGTTCCAGGAAAATGGCCTCTTTGCCGGTCTCCTCCTTCAAGCCTTTGATGGCCTCTTCTGCCTTGGACTTACTCCTTGCTGCTAGGTATACCTTTGCATTTTTTTCGAGGAGCACCTAGTCACACTGCGTTTGTAGCCTTTCCGCCCCAAACTCGACCAGAAGCACTCACCTTGACAGTTTCTCTGCCTATCCCAGCGTTCCCGCCTAGGCGATGATTAGTCTCGTCTGCAGTTTAACGGATACTAGAGCCAACGCACCTGTAACGATCACCACACGCCCTGCGAGGTCGGATATCTGGTCTGCTCTGAACGTTCCGCTCGGAAAGAGGATACGCCAAAACACCATGCCCGCATATTGCAGTTCAGTAAGGAAACCCATGGCTTTGAAGGGATGAAAGCAGGGTAGGGTCGCGGTAAGCGTGCAGCCTTGGATTTGGAGAGCTGTTTGTCAGGATCATAGGCACTACACTGTCGGCCTTTTCTATCATGCCCAAGTACCGCCGAGCGACGCGTAATCATTCCATGAAAATCGACATGTTCCCGGCGGACGAAGTAACCGCGGGTCGCGTTATCACTTGGCGGTCGTCCCGCTGCCGATAAGACGCGTCAAGGACACGGTCACGTGGAGCCTCATATTGCCGGCGACGGCATCGAGCGGCGCCCCGGGCATACCTGGCCACACGATGTTTGCTACGTCTACTCGTGCGGTGGACATATGTTTTACTGCCTTACATTGTGCTAGCGAATGTTGTTTGTGCTGCTTGGCCTCTGCGCTACTTTTTGGCTGTCTATTCCTGCCTCCCATCTCCCACAAAGTGGTCGCAACACACGCACGAGGCAGCGAAGTGAAGTCTGCAATTATATTTGGGAAAGTTGGCAATGGTATATATCCTTGAGGTTCCATGATACAAAACAGGCATCGGAATACAGCAGTACAATACTTACATGCAATATGGCAACAGAGTACAACATACGAACATGGGACGAAACATGAAAGTGCAATGAGTTGTAGTTGTAGGCGGGCGCGTTGCGTTACAACCTTTCTTCGCTGGCAGACAAAGAGGCTGAGTTTGAGAGGCCCGAACGGGCAACGTTGAGCAGGAAGCGTTCCACGACCAGCTTCCCACGACGGAGGTTTGCGAGCGAAATACGCTCGTCGGGAAGATGGGCTTGGTCCTGTGCAGATCAGGTCAGCCTTCAGGGTCCCCCGATAATGACGCATCAGCACGTACTGTACTTTGACCGAGAGGCAGATGCAGCGCATGGCAGGAAAACTCCTTCTCCAGGTACGGAATAGACGGTATGGACTGACATGCAGAAAAGACCATCAGCGCAGTCCAGGGTTCACGAGAACAGACTGGCGACGTACCCCGCCCTCCCGTATACGCAAGGGCTGCACGCCCCATTCGTCCCGAACGGCATCCTCCAGGGCATGGAACCATGGGTCGTCCAAGTTGCCTAGCCACCAATCTGCAGTATGGTCTATGCTGACCTGGAAGGGACGTCAATTACCAGGTAATATCCTAGTGCGCTGACCTACATTTAGTTTGTTGGGAGATTCCATCCGGCCGAATGTAGCAGTAAGATGCTCTCGGAGCGACCTTGCAATCGTCTCGAGGTCCTGATCTGGGACGATGCGGACGGAAACATGCGCCTTCACACTAGCAGGAATGACGGTCGAATCTGGCGCACAAAGTTAGCCAATACTTCAGTATCCATCCTCCTGTTCACTCACTTCGCGGACCCGATACCTGCACATTGTGAATAGTGAGGGACGGCTCACGCCACCGAGACGCCAGCAGCGCTGTGGGTGTCTGCGTGACGCCAGACAGAACCGTGTACACTTGCTGCTCCTCTGGCGTCAGAGGACGGACGCTGTCATCTGGCAGACGCATCGGTGGATCGTAATCTATGAATACACAGATGACGCACAGAATCCCGGGATAGTCACACGGTGCTGCCCGTCGATCAGTGTGCCGAGAATTTTGACCCTGCACGAAGGTTTGAGCGCACGGCTCGCAATGTTTACGTGAGGTCATGAGAGGGCTCACATATCGAGCATGGGCTCAACCGCAGCGCCACCATCGACACCGGAATGACGATCCGGGCCATCACTGGACACCTACGCATATAGCATCAACATAAATTCCACGACTCTATCTTGCGCTACTCACCTCGACGTTGCAATGCACAACACCGCGCAAGCCATACGTGATGCAGGGCGTGTCCTCCGCGATCCACGTCGAGTTGCTGCGATCACACACATAAACACCCGCAGCAGCGTGCGAGCCGGAAGCCAGAAGCACGCACCTCACAAGTATAGCGTCGATGGGCCCGATCGCGTCCTGTCACACGGAGAAGGTCGGTTATCTCACCGGCCTGAGAACACCAGCCAGCGCGCCGGCCATATCATACGCACCTTGTGTTTTCGCACCGCCTCCTTGAACCCACCACTGCCTGCCTCTTCCTCGCCCTCGATGACGAAGATCAGGTCGAGCTCGAGCGCGCGCCGGCTGAGCAGGTCGGCGGCGGCGCAGGCCACGGCCATAATCGGGCCCTTGTTGTCCGTCGCGCCGCGGCCATACAGGTACCCATTCCGCCCTGTCAAGGAGAAGGGATCGGAGGACCATCCTCGCGCGGAGGCAGCGATCACGTCATAGTGGCTGAAACACAAATCAGCAGACGTCACGCAGGAAAGACAGGCCAGGCATACCCATAGAACAATATCCGCGGCCGGTTGCGCTTGGTTTGGGTGCCATGGAAAGTCGCGAGGACCAACGGGTTGGTGCCATCTCCGGTGGGTAGCTATCAATGCCAGGACGGTCGTCAGCGACAACTCGAGGAGCCGTAGAATTTCTCTACCAGGGATGCCTCGGCCCCCAACTGCGTCAGACACTTGCGCAACCAGATGGCCGCCTGGCGACAGTCTTCGCGATGGGCAGCCGAATTGCTGACACTTGGTATGGACACAAACTTGGACAGTGCGTACACCATCGTCTCTGCTCACGAAGCTGTCAGGCATGCAGGTCGATCGCGATCTGCTGCACGCACCGTTGCCATAATCGCCTGCGTCGGCATCCGAGTCTGAGATGATCGGGAGCGGGCTGATCTTCGGCGGTGCAGGAGGCTCGATTTCCCAAACCTGCGCGGGAGTTTCAGATCCGTCAAAGGCCGCTGCGCACTGAGAAGATCAAGGCGAACCTTGATGTGGTCGTCGCTCGCGCCCGTGATAAATGCGAATTTCCGGGCATTGCTACTGACGCGAGACTCGGATGTGTCATCGAGCTCAAGGCCGGATAATGAATCGGAGGGGAAGCGAGTAACTATGGAGGACAGGACGATGCCACCATGTGCCTTCCAGGAAGCAGTGAGATTGAAAGTCGCAGACCAGCGCTAGGGGCAGACATACAATGTCAGACCATCGGAAGGGGGATTAGGAATCAACCATACCTGCACTTCGCCGTTCGCGGAACATGCATACAGATCAGAATGCAGCATGGAAAGTGACAGAATATCCACATTCTGTGGTCATGGTGGGTTCGTCAGCAGTTGCCCAAAAGCTCAAATGTCATGGGGCGGCGACATACCTCGACGACGATGAGGCTGCGCACCAGGGTGCGAGTTTCCAGGTCCCACACCTTAACATGGCCATCCTGGCAGCCCGCGTACACCGTCTCGGCGCGAGCCACGAGGGACAGCACGGCCCCAGTCGCACACTCAAACGTATGCAGCAGAATTGGGACGGGATTGGCAGGGTCGAGCTTCCACAGCTGATAATGCACGATCACGCGGATCCGACATCAGATCGAGAAGCGCCCGATGGACACTCGGTCTCCTTACCTTGACGGCCTCGTCTCCGCTGCCCGTCACCAGCTGCAGGTCGTGCTTCTCGCTTACCCGATGCGGCAGGTCGTCGGATCCCTCCCGCGTGCTCGGCACCAGCGCCATGCAATACACGTACCCGTAATGCGCCGAGTAGATCACGTTCGACGGGGCCACCTGCAGCACTGCGAGCGGCCGCTGAGGGGGCTCCTGCCGCAGACACTGCGTACCGTGCGCCGGCGAGCCGGCCGCGCTCGGGAGCGAGGAGGACGATGAGGGCGGCGTGGGGGGGAGCGAGATGTGGGAGGTCGACGGGTTGCGCGCGTTGAGGTCGGCAGGGCGGCGGGTGTACTGCGGGTAGCTGTCGAAGAACTTGTGCACGCGACGCGAAGTCGGCGTGGATCGGCCGCTCGTTGATGGCGAATCCAGGAGGGGGTTTGCGCTCGACGAGGCATTTGATGAGGAGAGAGAAGGGAACGTGTACCACTGGAGGGACGTGTCCTGGCACCCGAAATAGAGCGTCTGCAGGGGGGGACACCAGACGAGGGAGAAGAGGTCACCGGCGTCGTCCTCGCCGTGCGGATTCAAGACGTAGAGGAGAGTTAGCGAGCGCGTGCTCCAGACCTAGGGACAAGGTAAGATGACGGACGCAGTGCCATGGCGGAGAATGCGTTACGGCAGAGGATCATGACGTACGCGGATTGTACTGTCGCCTGAAGCAGATCGCGATGGTAAGCAGACTTTTTGGATTCAGAGACGGAAGCGTACCCGAGGCGCTGAAGAGCCATTCCTGGTCCGGTGCGTATTCGAGAGCAAGAATGCTGCCGGTGTGCCCCCTGAGCGTGGTCTTCAGCTTCAGTGTGGTTTTGTCCCATACCTGAGGTTCACAGGGAAACTTTAGATGTAGCACTCAGCACCGCGAGGCGGCGTCACTGACCAAAATGTCGGCGCCTTGGCTTCCACTGTATATATGACTCGGGTCGGCCGCGAGGCTGAGCACGGACTTTTGCGCCTGGCGCAGCGAGTGGTAGAGCCTGGGGGGATGCTCAGCGGTGTCTGGCCTGCTGAGGGATGCTGCGTCGTCGCCATCGAGGGTGAGCACGGGCAACTGCGGGAGGGACGCGAGGAGGCACATGGGGGACGCAGTACGTACGGTGCGGGACCGTCGGGCTCGGGGGATCGAGCATCTCTTAAGTCAGTGGCGAGAAGCGGCGGCGGCAATGTTTTCTGACGATGGCAGGTCGGAAATGCGAGGTGACAGATTGGAGGATGTCGAATGGAATAATCAGCTGGGAGGAAGGGAAAGCCGCTGCCAGCTGCTGCCACTCGCAAGGCCAATCCACCGCGCTCGGTTCCATCCGCCGACCTGCACGCGACCGGACGCGTCCGTCACGCCGTGACCGTCGCGCTTGCCTTTCGCCATTCTGGCCTCACTTTACCTCACTCGCCCCGTCTTCTCTTCTCTCCTTCGCCGCTCTCCCAGTTCATTCATCCGCCAGAATGTCACTAGCTGCTACTACTCGCTTGACAGCAGTCACTCTCGAACGGACGCGCCACGCCATCCTGCGCCGATGCACACCCCAGCCACCTCCGTTGTCCAACTGACGCCATAATGATCAACTTTGCCTCACATCTCAGACCCGTCTCGTCGCAACGGCGCCCGCATGGGCGCGCCGTGCTCGGGGGCTAACGCAGCGCGAGGTGGGGCTATCATCCGTGTCCACAATTCACCGCAAAGCCTATATGTACGCTTGCATCGGACCACTCGCGGCCAGTGCCGGCCTGCCCGTCGCAAATTGGCTCTCTGTGGGGATGCAGCTTCTAGGCCATCCGAACTGCCCCCTGGACGTATCACAGTGCGCGTATTTACGCACACTGGCTCCGCGCCTCGTCCGGCTGACAAGACGCGTGCGCCTCCTACGTCACGGAAGGCGACGATACCGCCCCTTTGGGCGGACAAACAGGGCACAGAATGCACCATCAACGACAGATAGGACGGATCTCCTCCCGCCGAGACTGGTTATACGTCTTCATTGACCCACACGCGAATGAAGTGAAGGTTCCTAGTCTTGCGCTCTATCGATAGATGCGCATGATCTGCGCGTATGCGACAGATGGGCGTATTTACATAAGGTGTGACTCCTGCCTTTCTCGCTTCGTACGAACGCGGACCGCGGAGGCTTCCCATCAGTCACCGCGTCGCCGTCGCCGTCGCCCGAGACGGCTCTGGGTGCACCAAGAACGCTCGATAGCTGGTTCTCTGTTGTCTCGTGCCTATATGTGCATAGGGTTTGCGTGCGAGCCAGCCGGCGAGATCTGTCGCGGACACTACAGGTCTAGGTGCACACGACAACGCTTCCCCGCAAAAATAGCTCATCAAAGATCATAATCGAGCCGAGTGTAATCGGGTTCACGCCCCTGTGAACAACAGCTGTGACATCCCGTGACGCCTTTCCGATGCGCTACGTTCAGCACGCTCGAATGCTGTGCTGGAACCGTCTGGGAGACTCAGTCGTAGCCCAGCCGTGTCGGGTTCTCACAGGAAAAGCATACTGTGTGTCTGCACACGATCGTCCGTGTGTGCACTTCCGCTAGTGACGCATAGCCCCGGAAGGTCAGTAACAAATTCAGATTGTGAACCAAGTCTTCCCGCGATATGATGCGTTCAATAGTCTATCGCAAGATGTTCCCTGACCACGTGGTAAATAGATGCATGGCCACATCTTGACGAATTTGTTATGGTGCTGCGTTTCCACTGCTATCTCATGTCCGTAGTGCAGAGATATCGACATAGGACAGACATGTCAGCGACGGCACATAGAAAACAATGCGGTGCATGACGTAGTACCGGTGACCGACGGTGAATATTGCGAACGCGTGGTGGCCGGAGGTGTATTTAGCTCTCTCACAAAGCTAGATGAACAAGAAGGAAGTGTGGAGGTGAGATGAAACAACCTAAGTCCTGTGGTTAAAAGTACAAGACCGGTCAATTCACGGTCACTGCTATTCGAGGGCTCGTAGGCCTGATCTGACAAGACTTCCTGGGCTTAATGAATCGCCATAAAAGAAGCGAGAACCCTACTCACACATCATGCACGATGCAAGGATCAATCGGTCGTCACACGTTGAGTTGCTGTTCTGCTACGGGCACATCGTCATGCGCGACGGCGTCTCTTGCAAGCTCGCCCCCGTGCTCCTCCCATGTATGCCCTTCATCATTTTCGATACGGCCAGCTAGGGCATCGACCTGTGGTTCGCCTTCATCGTTCACGACGTCGTCAAAAAATCCCACACTCGAAAGCCAGGTGCTTCCAGCGCATGTGCCTGAGCTGGCGAGGGACGATGGCCGACTGTCAGGACCGTCCATGCGTTGTGCAGCAACTTCACCGAGGTGGAGAAGAAAATGAGAAATGAAGATTGATGATAACCTGCCATGACACAGTTGGTATATGCGGGGGTTCGGTATGCAGAGAAAATCACGAACACAGTAATGATCATAGGCAGATTATAAACGCTGTCTGCATTCTCTATGAAGACGACCAGCGCAAGAATATTCAATAATGAGATGCTCCTGTTGATCATGGTAAGCGGAGAGCCTTTAACGTTATTGCGTGGGTTTGCGTACAAGAAATATAAGATCCCTGTGGAAGATAGCCACGACTTAGCTGTCTTGGTGGAGATGGACGAGATGCTGAGCTCACCGTCGCGGAGCACGACTGCACATAGGCTAAGCCCTGTGAACCAGGCACTGAACACCCGTCTTTCGCCTGTGGATTTACGGGTCTCCAACATTCGATGCCAGGTTGCTCCCGCTACAATTAAGTCGGAGAGAATGAGCGGGACTCGAGACACGATTTCAACTACCTCAATATCAACGGCTGAGTCTCAAGTAGATTGAGATGAACGACCCACGTCTGTAGATGGCACGAATGCGGCGTCAGCAGTTGAAGGCGAGTAAGTGAACTCGGACTGCTTACAGAGTCCCAGTGGTATTGTTGTAGGGGATTTGTTGAACGCACCCGACATCATGTGATGTGAATGTTATCTTACTGGCCGCCGTTACATACTATGTAAATCATGTATTAACGAATGCACAGAAAGGCAGAGCAGATACTCACCATATTCGTCGCGATAGGCACCAGCCCAAAAAGTACCGTTGGTATCACAAGGCTTAATTTTCCGCCACTCACGGCGTGGGTACGCAGAGCAACGACCGCTGAGTCTATGTCATAATCGAAATATTCGATGCAAGTGCTGTTTTATTCACCTGCTGCCAGACCTGTTATCAAGGAGAATACAACCATAAAAGCATAGATTTGGAATGTACAACTGCAAGGAAGAAAGTTAGAGCAGAAAGAATGAGCTGTGGCAGGCCGTCAACCTCTGTGGGCACAAGACCTGTCAAAATGAAGTTCTTAGCAATAAGAGGGACGTACTAGTATGGAGTTGGAGGTAAAACAGTATGTGACAGCAAACGCGAATATGAAAAGTCGATTCAATGTGTAGAGCAGGGCAAGTCGCGAGCTACGATTTCGCAACAGGTGCTCATGGGTCGGGATTGTTGTGAGAAAGTCGTAGACGATGAGCGCCGAGTGGTGTAGCAATTCCTCCGATGTACTGATGCTCGTTGAACTACAATGAGGAGACTCACTGATGCATGCATAGAGCACACAAGTGTCTTGGGGACTGTCCAATAACAACTGCGTTAGGCCTACTTGTGCGCTGTGAAGGATTTCGTACTCACGTGTTTTCCACGGACGCGTACAGTTTGGATTCGATTTCGGACATCTGAGGATGCTAGAATAGTGTAATCCAGATGCCACAAGGGAGTTGAGTCAGGTCTGAGGCAAGAAAGACAACTCATATATAGCCCAAGCATTCGGCCCTTGGTTACACGTACCGCGACTGCGGAGGGGACGTCGGTGTACAATGAAAACTATCCCGCAGTTCGTCAGATGCCTCACCCACGCGTGGTGACAGTCATCTTTGCACAGCTTGCCCTGAGGTCGAACGCACAGGCGCTGCTTCGGGAATGATAACTCCAATTCCTCGGCAGGACGATCGCTTTGTGGCAGCTGCTCCTAATGAGGGCCCGAAATTTTGATCAGCATAGGATTGTCATACTTTCAGTCCATATGTAGTCTATAACATGATACAACAGACCGAAGTAACGTCTCGAGGACGTCAATGAGGAAAAAATTCGTGATGGAAGCATTTTTACGGAAGCGCGTCCCGAAGGGCGCATCCGTCGCATGTTGCCTGTCTGCCAACTCTCGAAGACAACCGGACCAAAATGTCTTCCCCCGCAAGCGACACCAGCTCCAGAGAGACAAGCATCCGCACATGTTCCCCTGATTCCTACTCCATCGTACTCCCCCTAGTGCCCGCGGGCTTCGGGGTTTTCTTCCATTCATGCTCGATTATCTTTGCCACGCCTTTACCTGAGGGCGACGGCCATGCATCCTTGTGGTGGAGACAAGCACCACTGAGACATAAATGCAGTTTGACTGCCGCCAGCATCTCTTCGTAAGCCAGAGGCGCACGTCCGGTCATCCACTCGCTACTTCCGATCTCACCCACCATCTTTCCTCAGTCTTCCTGTATGTATGCACCGAACAGAGCCCACACAACCGCAGAGCACCAAGCTACAGCGCCTCACCGGCGAACCTACTCATCACCAGCCGGAGCCCTAGCGCCTGACTCAGACATCTACTGCCAGGGAACCACACTCGGCGGTTGATTACACTGCCAGACCCGATCACGAATGATCGAGCGCTCATCATCGTCGAACGCGAGAACGAATCTCTGTTGCAACAAGACCGCCAAAAGCAGCCTCTTTTCCCACAGGAGTCACAAGTACGACGTGATGGGAGGAATCAGGAACCCACAGAGCTGTGCTTTGCAGAGATCTGAGCAAGGGAAAGGTACGGAACCAGCGGTACCGGTCGCCAGATCATAGGCAACTGAGCTCCGTACACGCAGTGGAGAGCATGACTGAACTGATCGGCGCGTAAGAAGAGCAGGGGCAAAGACGGCAAGATGAGCTCGAGGAAGCAGGTCTTTGCAGACCAACGGTTTCAGAGACTTCGACATTGATCATGACCGTCTTCAGAGGTCCCAGTTGGACACTGATGCCTGCCTAACACACCACTGCGTAGCCAAAGGTCAGGTGCAAGAGAACACAAGCAGAACGGGAATCAGATTACTAGTGTGCAGAGGGTGATCGCAGCCCGTCTTCCTGTGATAGAAGAGCAGGAGTTGGGGGCAGCAGAATAGACACGGAGGGACTATACGTACGGCAGAAGACCCGCCGTCGTACACCCGCCCCACCTGCCATACGGACTTCCAGGCCTGAAGTGCATACATCACTCGTCCGCTCCTGTCTGATCGCACATGTGTCCTCGAACTCTCCCAAGGTCTCTATCCATCTCACGCCCACGTAGTGCCTTCCTGTTCGTTCCCTTGATGTCCGGGCAAAAAAGCACAACATTCCGTAGTTCCGACAGCCAGTAAGCCACGAAGCCATGTAGTTTCGCTGCGCTAGCCAGCGCTTCCAGGCTCCAGTCCCCGCCTTGCTGCCTCGGAGGAAGCAGCAGTAGGATGGAACAGCCTGCGGCGAGCAGAAAGCTACGCAAATATCGCCGGGAGTGAGCCGGGCCCTACGGCCCGACTGCTGGATGTGAGTCAAAGACTCGAGCTGTCACGCATGCTGTGTGATGCGCTCATATTGGGGAGTGGGCTCATCTGGCCCAAACCTAAGCATGCCTTGCAGACATTCAAGATGCGCAAGCGATTATGATCAAGCAGAAAAGAGCAATGCTGAGCACGTTTGACCTGAGATAAGTCTGTGCGTGGCCCATTCTGCCTCGCCACTGTGCACATACCACCTGCCAGAATGTACGCGACTCACTCAGTCCTCATGACGCGTGCATATAGTCCCGCGACACTTCTCTGGTGCCAACGCTGGAGCTCACTGCCTCCATGGGCGAGATCTCGCGCTTTCTGACATCGCCTTCCTCGATTCTATGTTTGGAGGCGCATGGAGCACCTCCTGTATGTAAGGTAGACAACCTGAAAACATGAACCAAGGGTCCCGAGGCGACACTGGCGGAGACCTGCGCGTATGACCCGCTGGACAGCAAATGAGCTGGTACCCAGACGCAGGCACTTTCCGGAGATGCGATTATGAATGCACTGAAGACGTCTTTGCGAGCAAAATGATCCGAGCCAATGGTATGATAAGCAAGCAACGAGGCATGACTGCATGAATCATAACCACCTTATAAGAACGCACCTCAGTCTACAGGCCGTGCCTGGCAAGGTGAGGTGGCACTACTCCGACTACCATGCCAGATGAGCTGTGACTCCCCAGAGCAGAATATGCGCACGAGACAGCCCCATAGGCACTTAGGGTTAGATTCCACTCTGGTTAAAGAGTGCATCATGTTGGCTAGAAGCAGCAACTCGGCCGTCGGCGAAATGTGTCTTTTCGCCGTAGACAGGGACCTGGAGCGATGAAGGTCATCGAAAGGACGCACGTGCAGGTGAGTGGAGGATATCCCCGGTATGAAGAGGCTCGTCGAATGCGGAGACCAGGAAGCGTCGTCGTTGAGATGAATGCAGTGTGTGTTGGGTGCGCCACAGTCTGGCGCGTTATGAACTTGTTTGATCATTTAAACGGAGCCTGAAAACGCGATTCGTCACGCTCACGTGAACCTGACATGTAACGCGATGGACTCTCAGCGCTTTGCTTCCGCCTCCGCGAACAACTTGCATGCTCCTGCCAGTGCCTCCCAGTCTTTCGACTTTCCCTATAAGTTGATCTTTTTATAAAAATGCCACTACATATGAGTACAGTACTCTCCAGGAGCATTCCAGAGATAATCGCTCATGTCTCACGGGTCCGCACCATGCATCCCTCTCATATCCCTCTTTTCACGCTGTCAGCAAGCACAGAACACCCCGCCCATGAACTATCTGCACTTGTCTCTCATCTTACCTCTCTGTCTGACCGCTCCATGGGATGTCTTTCCGCGCCCATACCTTGCTCCGAGTCGCAACATTTTTTGAGAGATTGCATCACTTGTTCCATTGCGATATTCGACACCCAAACGACAGTCCCGTTCAGGAGCACTATCCCTGGCAGACAGGCTGTGCAAGTAGGACGCTGGCATGCATTTCGCAAGAGCGATCAAGGCGAATCTGGTGCCGGCACTCAGCCAGAGGATCCCGAAGACCTTGATTGGGAGGATGTTTGGGCGAGGAAGACCTCGCCAACGAAGCTTCCCGCTGAGCTTTCAGAACTACCGTAAGTGCACTCACACTCGGAGATGCGGTGTAACTAAGCTGTGAAGAGAGTATGGAACAGGTGAAGACCGTTGTCTACCTCTCTGACGGCTCACCGGAGGGGTTATCTGCCTCTCTAGGCGCGTTCCCTTTCGCGACCAAGGTTTGTGGCATTTCTCACAAATGCATAGAATATCTTCTAGTTCTACTCTAGATCGGACTCATTGCTTCGTCCACACCATTTCTGACCGGGCGGCCTCACACTCTGTTCTATGGCAAATCTGTACACTCCAGTGGTGCCGTAGGACTCTGCGTCATGTCGCCTGTCCAACCCTCTGCCCATCTTCTGTTCCCCAATCTGGAACCTTTAACGAAGCCCATGTTCATTACCGAGTAAGCCAGAGCCACGTCCACGCGTGCAAAGGTTGATTTGAGAGTACATATATGCATTAGGTCCGAAGGCAACCTAATTCAATCGTTGGACAACTTGAATCCTTCGCGATTGCTACTGTCGGCTATTCATCAGCAGAACACCAAAACAAAATCCGCCGGCAACCTACCACACAGCGACATCATTACCAAAGATGATCACTTCTACATGGCTGTTCTTCGCGGTACTCCTGAAAGGCACCAAGTAGGATATACGACCCGCTTCTCCCGACGTTCTATACAGTTAATTTCAATACACTTTTCAGCTGCGACAGCTCTATCACATCACATCTGGGGATCCATCCCGAGGAACACTAGCCGTCGAAAGTGAGGCAGCTCCTCCGAGAAACACGCTCGTGCAGGCAGGTCATCATGCGTTAGCAACCATACCTCTCTACTTATGCATATAGAGTAGATATTCCGTCTGCCTGCGCATACGTCGCCGGACAGCCTATCTGCATACTTGTCACCTTCGACACATCAGTTAAGGATGGCGGTGACGGTAGCCCGGTCAGATTCCCTCTCAGATTACAACCCCGACAAGGACGCACATACTGTCGTCCTCCCTGACACGTTCCTGGCGGCGTCGGAAAACGGGTTCATGGTGGACCGCCGCGTGGACGATGCGAGCGCCGGTCCAAGGGAAGGTCCGTGGCTTTGCAAGATACCTGGCGGACTGTTCGAACTTCAGTGGAATTGACGGCTGAGCAGCACTAGCACGTAAGAAACCCTGTGATTATGTAAAGGATAGAATACTGTACTAAATCTTTGTGCTGTGCCAGTACCGCAGCTAGCAGACTGCTCATGCGGCGTGTGGCCGTAGAGATGGCATGCATAGACAAAGGCTCCCCCACGACAGCCTTAAACTGCATGGAAACATCATTTGAGGCCGAATAGGTACAAGATGTATTCGGACGTTGCCATCAGTGTGTTATTCTTCTCTGCCCTTTAGGACGAGTACAATCGCTAGGCAGATTTGATGAAGCGGAGCCACGCACGGTGTGTGCCTAGCTTGTGGCTCGAACTCCGCGATATATCCTGCAGTGGCACTGTAGCATGGCCAAAGCAACTAACGCCTGTGGCATTGTCGCGCATATATAAAGGCATTGTCTCGACGGCCGTCGTCCCCACATTTTCTCGCTCATCATGATTTCGTCTGACTCCTTCCCTTCTCCTTCTCCCATATCCCCCTCCTCGGATGATCACATTGGCACTCCCATCAGGTCACTCTCGATCGAAGACACGCCCGAAAAGCTGGCTTTCAAGCTGTTGATATCTGTCGAAGGGTTGCTATCTCTCGCAAGGAAATACGCACAAGTGAGAGGTGAGAGCCATGGGTGAGTGAAATCGTCGATTTTCTGAATGTGGCCCGCTCAAGTTGTCCCGTAGTGCTCAAGATGCTGGGACCATCGGCAGGCTGGGCCGTGTCGATAGGTTCATGCTCACGACCGCCGAACTCCTCAAGGTCTTGGCTATCTCAGTAGCCCTCATGGATCGTCCAGTTCCTTCGCGGTCCTCATTGAGACCTCAATTTGAGAAAGAATACTGTGCTCAACTGCCGAACATCTCGTCGGAGCTTGTTCTTGTCACTCCCGAAGCCTTGACGGCGACGGACCAGGTTCAGTCTCGTGTTGCCAAGGCCTTGTCCTCTGCAAGGCTGCATGTCCGCATGATAACTAAGGGTGACAAGTAAACATAGTCCTTGACCCCTCAACGGCTTGTTTATTGTTGACTTTTCCGCAGTGGCGAAAATGTTATATCCCAGCTCCGGTATGCCTTCATGCGTATCCTCGAGGCCTCGAGGCTAGTCCTAGGAAATGGCCACGGGAATATCACCATCAGACATAATTCCGTCTCCGAGGTTATATACACCGGTTATGAGCATCGCGAGGCGGCCTTCTTTAGGATCACAAACTCGGACGATTACTGTACGCTCATTCGCGAAGCCCTTGACATCGAGCACCTCGAGGTCGTCTTTGAAACAGGTCGTTTCAAGAACTTCGAACCTGGACTAACCTTCAATTCCAAGCAGGCAGAGTGTCTGAAGATCCTCTCCCTGCAACAATTTCTCCCGCTGGCTCCTAATGGCTACCCGAACCTGGTCAATCTCTGCTGCACGTCCTACCAGCTTGTAAACGAGTCGAGCCTGTCTCGATTCTTGAAACTGCCCAACTCGTGCCCCAATCTGAAGGGACTCGTCTTCCGGTCTTCCGGTCCGGCAATCCCTGTCTCCAAGGCCTCGAAGTTCTCTCTAGACCAGCCGGTTATTATGCGCAATCTTTATTCCATCGAGTTGAAGGACTGCAGCTGGCTGGTAGCCTCGTGCCTCTTGCGCCACCTCTCCCTTTGCGCCGATCATGTTCATATTCAGGCTCACGAGCTGAAAGCGTCCACTGCACCTCTTGAATGGTTTGAGGTCAAACATCTTCCAGTTGATCCGCTTTCTCAGCCAACATCAAAATGGCACATCGCTCCTAAGGGAACGTTGAGCGAATTCAACACCGAAATGGCAATTATTGGTCTGCATTCTATCTTCGATGGCCAGCCCGCCTTCCTGCAACACCTCGGCAAATTCACGGAAACAGTCGGGCTCTTCGTTGACGAGCGCGCTATCAAGATCAGATACCGCGGCGAGAAGGCTTCTCTTGATATGGAGATGACGTTGGATTCGCGGATACACCTACTGCAAGGATATGACAGATGGCTTGACTTCGTTGTATTCCTCCGCTGCACATTGAACTTGAATCTGGAGATGCATCTGACTTGAAGCTCTCTGCCTCATGCAGGTGGCCGTTCCATGCTTGAGGGATTCGTGTCTTTGACTGTTCAAAGAGTTGGACGCTCGACAGAAAACCCTGAGCATACGATTTATTTGTACTTACATTTGACTTACGCACATTCGTTGGATTATTTGATGGTAGTAATGCACTGAAGCGAATGGGTTCTGTATTCATCAATCGCATGGAACACCGGCGCTGAGAAGACCAGTTTGCCAAGTGACTGGGTAAATCGAATTTGACGAGGATTTTGACGAGATGAGCACGTGTGATCGAGTTGTTGCAACTGCAGTGCAAGCAGATTTGGCCGCATCATTCCCGCTTTCCACCTCGTCGATGTCGAGCCAGCACAGGTATTCGTAAATGTATACGTATCTCTGGTGTTGATGGATCCTTTTCTTGGTCTCTCTTGGTAGCAAATCCTCCATGGCTCGACACACCATCGCTTACTTTCTGAGGAAACGGGTCGCCTTCATCGCGGTGCTCTCTTTGTTCCTGTTCACCTTATTCCTCTTGCTTCAACGTGCTCTGTACGATGTCGATCAATGGGGCTTACCGCAGATAGACGCGACATCCTATATACCCTTCGAGGTTACATGGGATCTAGCTGCTTCGTCACCGAGGACATCGCTGAGGCCAATCATCGACCTGCCGACTTCATGTCATGAAGCTCATTTTTCTCGCGGGGAACTATGCAACCAGCAAGTTCCCTCCATAGACGTCCTCTGGACCTGGGTGAACGGGTCCGACATCCTGCTGGAGGAGGCGAAAGGCCTGGCTCAGAACCAATATGCATCAGACGACCCGTACAGACCATCCGCATCTATCATGCAGGCGCGGTTGTACCGGTAAGCGACCCCTGATCTATCTTGTCTGAATGATTGGGTCTAACGTGGCAATGCTTCAGCGAGCATGACGAATTGAGGCACTCGATGCGCTCTGTTCTCGATAACTTCCGTCCATACACCAGTCGCTTTCGCCTTTTAACCGCCGACTTCCCTATGCCAAGTGTCGTTGCTAATGAAAGCAACATAACCACACCGGACTCCTGGCGCCTGGGTCAAATCCCTCAGTGGCTCGACTTGCAGAGACAATCGGCACCAGGTGTTTGGCAAGATGGGCAGATAGAGCTGTCTGTGACACATCACGCCCAAGCATTTCGCCCGTACAACGGTACCAACTTCAATAGGTGTGTTGAACATGCAAACATCTGACTGTTTCAGCTGACGGCAGACGCAGTCTAGCCATCGAGTCTCAGTTTGATCATCTGGCAAATATCTCAGAGGTCTTGTAAGCAGATTAACCTGACCATCCACATGTTCCTTCTAATTCATCTGCGCAGTATCTATATGGTCAGAAAATGGACTGTCTGGTAATGCAATGACAAGTGCTCAACGCGTGTTGCTCCCAGAACGACGATCTATTTATGATGAACCCTCTGTCGCCTGTCAGTTTCTATACACCAGGTGAACCTTCTTGTGAGGTACCCTATGTATCTCGACTCATACGTGATGAGCAGCGTACGGCATCGTGCTTCACCTCCAGTCAAACCTGTTAGTCAAGCCCGAGAGGCTCTTTGGCAAAAATCAGGGGGAATGGCGCAGCCTAGGCGAGAGCAACTTCCTGTTGAGTAAGTGTTACCGAATCGCATACTGAGAAGTTGAGGGACTAACTACGAGCCGCACCAGGCCAACGCTTCGGTGCACGCTATCGGCCCTACGTCGCACACGAGGCCAAGACTGCCTCACGCGCGCTCCTGCACGAGATGGAGATGATGTGGCCGGGGTCGTTCGCGCGCACTGCGACGCATCGCTTTCGCGAGACGATGGCCGGTGACGGCGACGTAAACTCGATGTTCATGCATTCGCACTTCGTTGTGGAGCGCGCGCGCGAGGCGTTACTCTGGGCGTGGATTGTCGGCCGCATTGGTGGCCTCGATGACACGTGGGGGGAGCGTGAGGGCAGGCAGGCGTGGACAGAGCTTGGCGGTACATGGGGTGAGAACAGTTTGCTGGTGCAGAGCGGACACAGGGAGACGCTTGTGAAGAAGCGGGTGGAGCAGGCTTTGAAGGCGAGCGGGCTCAAGCCACAGAGTCTGACCTCGTATGCATTTTGTGAGCGTACATTCTACCAGATAAAGGACGACATTGGTGCTAACGACCGCGTAGCTTCATTGGATGGCTTTCCCTACTCTGGGTTAGGCATTAACGGGGCACCAAGCTTCCTGCGGTTCTCCCCGGACGTTGATGAGGGTCAGTTGCCACGGTGTAGGATCTCGTACGATGAATGCTTCGTCGTGAGAGACTACGAGGGAAACCCCAACTCCACAAGCGATGTGCTCAAGAACATTGCCTTCCGTCACACCCGATGCGGGGACTGCGGTACGCTTATTGTTGTGTGGACTTTAGGAACTCGACAATCTCACGAGTGTTCCAGTGATCATGGCCCTGGTAAAGGCAAGTGGACCCCTCGGCTTGTCTGCCTTCCTTCCTCCGCCGGAACGAAGCCTGGTTAGGGATGATCACTTATCCATGGAGTCGGATGTTCCCCACCTGCCTATCGTAGATGACTGGCAGCGAGGGGATTTCTCACTTCGCGCAGTCGCAGTGACGGAGCAGGACATCAACCTCAGACAATGGACGCTGCAACTCCTGCAACGGTACCGCTACGTGATAGGTACGTCGAGCTGCAAGACGTTGTCCATTGTCGGCTGATGCTTCAGTGAAGGGGACACACCGTCTATGTTCGAACGAATCTCAACGCCTCGACAAACGGACCTGATCATCAAAAGGGTCGAGAAGAATCGGAACGTCGCTCTGCTGTGTATAAACGACGATGTTGCTCGCCAAGATGACGAAGTGGGTCGAATATTGAAACGTTGGCTAGATAAACGCTGGAAGCGCATCGCAGCTTGGGAACGCCAGTGACACGCTGACCTTTCGCACCCAGTTGCCGGCTTGTAATCGTAAATATGAACGTACACTAACGCTGCTGTCTAGATGGTAATTGGATCAGGATACCCTTCTGTAACACGCTTTCTTGGTTTCAGCATTTATGCTAGCTTTGATTAGGGACAATCTAGGGACGTTTGTTTCAATGGGCAACAGTAATTGACCGGCTTCTGAACGAAGTGCGTTGACGCTGCACGTGGGATACGCATCATATAACGCCGAATAAGAGTATAATTCAGGAGAAGACAGGAAGAACATCATGGAGCAAGCTGGATGTGCCCACTATCCATGCGCCATTGATGTAGCCACGCGTAGTCTGCGCCGTCCTTTTTCAATGCCTTCTCTATCTTATTCAGCGTCCACGCCAGCCATGCCTTTTCCTTCGCCGAGTCCTTTGCGCGCTCCACAGGCTCAGTCGCGAGAGTCATTTTTTGTGGTTTGACCTTCTGCAGCATGTCCTTAAGGTGAGGTACCATCTCGCGCGCAATGGTCAGCGATTGGGGCGAGCCGTGTTTGAAGCATGCGGACGTGAGCATTGCGCAGGAGACGAGGTCGGAGGATATGGGCGGCAGGTTATAGACACTGAAGAGGGCTGCGAGCAGAATGGCATCCTGCAGTGGATGCTCGACGTGCAGGGAGTGCAAGAGGCGGCGAGCTGCTGGCAAAGAGCAGAGGTCGATGCCATACTTGGGGTGGTCGCTGAAGACTTTCAGCGCGAGGTCTGGGCAGTGCAACTCTTCGCAGCGACCTATGACGGGGGTTGAGAGGTTATGTCAAACCCTTCATGACCTTGAGACTCACGAATAAAGGCCTCTACGTTCGTTGCATCAAACTGTCGTTTCGAGTCTCTCCATCGGGGAAACAGCTCTACAACTTCGCCCATCTGCTCCTTGGTTGTAGCCAGACCGAATAGGTGTTGCCATGCTGTATTGCGCACAGGAGGTAGTTTGGCGGCCGGCTTCATTCCAATTCTGTCTGAGACGAATTGGCGTAGGTCATTAAACCTCTTGAGACGTTCCGCTGGGGTGAGCCTCCCACCGGCCGAGGGAGTCTCTGTCGCTTTGACGGCAGATTCAGATATTTCCTGGACACCATCGAAGCCGTCTCCGAATAACAGATCCTCAGATTCCTCAGAGCCAAAGAGACTCCCTTCGTCCGCTGAACCTGCCTTTTGCTTCTTCTTCAGAGCTGTCAACACGCTCGTGTCAATTCATTACTTGAGTAACATGCAAAGACATACCAATTGGTGTCTGGTGAAGTCCTCTTCTCACATGGGCAACCCGAGTTACATTCTGCACCAGGCGATGAGCACCACTGCGCCGTAGAGAGTGGATGATGCTGGCCATCCGTGCCGTTAAGCAAGCCTCGGACCTCACCTCGGGACGACAGGCAATAGAGCGTCACGTGACAGAGACACGACGCGTCACACTGTCACGATAATCACGTATATATCCCGTGAAAATTTGCCTCGTCTGGTCAACTTCTCCTTCTTCCTGCGCCCCGCGCGAGTACGTGGTATCGGTGAGTCTTTGTCTCTCGCTGGTTTTGTGATGAATCTATTGCTGTGCACCAGTCGGAACTCACTGAGTGTAAGACGAAACATACCCTGGTCCTCTATTTACGCTTGAGGACCCTGATTATTTTCGAACTTGTCTCTGGTCTTCGACATGTTTGCTGACTAGCTCCCTCAGGTTTTTGCGAACTGTATGCTTATTGCGTCACCATATTTGTACTTTGTTTTTATTTCTGAGGCATTGATATAATATTTTCGCTTGTGCCCACTGCCTACTCCTCGAGGGCGAACTATATCCGACACGGCGCACAGTGAGTATATCTTGCAGGTCAGTTCTGGGTTGTGGGCTCGGCGCCATAAGGTCACCGACAACGTGAGTCCCCGTGTGTTCCATATTCGCTTCTGAGTGACGAGTGAAACGATTCACATTATCAAGTGAATTCCAAGCTATGGAGGTACTCGTCGTAAATACAATGGCATCTGGTTACCCATATCAGGCTCGGACTTCACCCACGGGCGGGCAACCACGCTGTAAGGAAGGTCACGGCGACACGTAAGAAATGGCAAGAGCACTACAGAGGGGAATGAAATCACGTACTTTACTTTCTTCTCGATCTCAATGGATTCATCCATTAAGAATTCGATGTCGCGTACGAGCACAAAGAGGAAGATTTTGATCCTTCAGTACGTCCACATGAGCTTTTGTATTGGCCGGAGAACATAGTATCCACTCACTCGTTGATAGCGAAGCGGAAGCCGATGCAAGCTCTGGTTCCATAGGTGGAGTTCCCGTTCCCAAAAGTCAGCATGTTGGCCCATAGCCCGGGTGGTCCCGCACTCTTCTGTCCTCGACCGTGCTTCGTGTGGGTATTGTCCTGGCCCTTGTCGTTCCCTTCACTCGCCCATCGCTCTGGCCGGAATTCAGCCGCGTCGTCTCCCCAGACTTCTGTATTCTTATTCATGGCCTGGATTGGTATCGTAATGATATCGCCCTTTTTAACGTGGATGGAAGTGCGCACGCTCCCATGCCGGTCGTAGAACGGTTTGGAAACGGGGATGACGTCGTCTGCGCTGGCGACACGCATTGTGGAGGTGACAGGAGCGTGGAGACGCAAGGCCTCGCGGACGACATAGTCGAGGTATGTGCAACTCAGAATCACATCGAGATGTTCAGGTGCAGGTGGTTTGGACGGATCAGATGAATCGACAGATATCGCCTTTAGTTGTTCCCGTAGTTTCGATTGGATATCTGGTGCTCGTGCTAGAGCGTACAATGTCCATGTTAAAGCCGTTGATGTTGTTTCGTGTCCTGTTCCATCAGTTAGTTCGACTCTACTCAGTAACGACAGCGCATCACTGACCAGCGGTGATGAAGGTAGCTATTTGGCACAATGTCTCGCTCAACGAGAGCCGTTGGGATGGCTCAGCCGACAGGTTGGACCTAACTGGTCCAAGCATGTGAGCCTCACCATGGGTCAACAATCGCTAATGCTCACTCAAAACACTCAGGAGATCTCGGCCTTCAAACGCCTTCTGAGGCTCTGCGCTTGCTGCAGATCCTATGCCAGTGGGTGTTGCAAACTCCGTGGACACCACGGCTGACTGGCGTTCCCTAATCAACGACAGTCCGATGGCACGAATACTAGCGTGCGCTTCTTTCATGGCTGTACTGTTCCTGTGCTGAACAAGAATCAGCTTATCTTGGGAGAATTTCGGCCTCGCATTTTTCAACAAGGTCGTAACTAGAGCCACGTACAATCTTGCGCAGTACGGGGAACCAAGCCTGCAATACCGAGATAATCCGGAATTGACGAGCTGCGCTGAAGATAACACTAAACGCATGGGCGAGTTCAGTCTCGCCTTCCGAAGATCCTGCCGTGGCCGACAATGAGTTGAATCGATACCCAAAGCCAGCCTCACCGATGACATCCAAGGTCGCCCGGTTAAGCCAAGGTAGAATGTCTATCCTTACGCCCTGCATCGCCTGTGTATTTTCCGAGTGCGGGGCATTGAATGTGTGTCTCCTACGCAGCGCGCCCGCTGACCTTAGTGTTTGAACGCTTGCCTTGGAGGATATGAAGGAAACGAAAGGGTTTGGGAGTAAAGAGACCGCCCTGGAAATCAATACGGGTGAAGGTGCTTCTTTGGTCTCGTGGTGCGACGGAGAATGTGACAAAGGATCAAGAAGAGAAAACTGCGCAGAAGTTGTTACGTCCTCTTTGTCAGAGCTTGACGCGTCTACAATAGAGAGCCACATGTTTCGGAGCTGACAATGTGCGTACTCAGTCACAACTGCATAAGAGAGGGATGAAGTGCGCGGAGACATACTTGTGCTGCCTTCACCCAAAAGAACGGACTGAGTGTCCTTATGTGCGTGGTAGAGAATGCCGGGTTCTACTATGCATATCAGCCATGGGTACTTTCTCGATCATATTATCATGTTCATATGTGCGCATTGCTACATAATATCATATGAAGTACGAAGCATGAGGCCGGGCACACGCGGTCTTTTCCGTGCAATAGAGCTCGACGCGACGATCACATGACCGCGTCCGATCGTATGATCGGTACATTTGACGGTTTCTGCCGTCGCATTTCGTTCTTGCCGGTACGGGGATGTAGACACTCACCAGTATTTTACGCTGCGGGAAGCCAATTAATCTCAAGATCAATATGCGACTCAGCTACGCCTACCTGTCGACGATGGACCTCGCCCTCTACGGTCAATAAGCCTTCCCTACCAGAAGCCATGCTAGCCAGACTATCGCGGACGAATTCTGGTTTCGGGTAGTCATATGCTCTACCCATGATGTGCGATACAGCAGCAGGGTCAGTGGTCATAAGCCGGTGGCCACCGACGAAACCTCGGTAGACGAATGTGCTTCCGAATTGGTTCTCCCAGCGAGCGACGAGATTGTTGTTCTCCATATCATGCATCTCTCGTAGGTTACCCATAAAGAAGGATGGAGAAGCTGGTCCATTGAGGTTCCGCAAGGGGGAGCGCGCCTGTCGCAGAAAAAGAGCTAAGAATGTCGATAACACATAGCCTACGACTGCCGCAAGCAGGGCGCAACAGACGGCCAAGATCGTGACCATTTGCTATAGGGTATGTGGATAGGAGGGCTGGAGTACCTGACGACTGATGACTGAATGTGACATTGTCTTATACGCCACGGTCCATAGATCCCACCAACTTGAACGGATTGGCATTCTATTCCAAGCAGTCGGGTATACAATTTAAGGCACCGATAGGGCCGGGAACCCCGCGTCCAAGAGATTGTATAAGACCGAGGATCATTGGAGATTGCAGCAGTGGATCAAAATTACATTTCGGTCTCGTCGGAGATGAACTACGCAACGCGATTGTAGAGCAAGCAACGATCATAATTGTCAGCCCGACGTGCCCGCTATGCCCGACTCGATCCACTGGGCTCGAGGGGATCTAAAGAAGGTTATCGGTCTCGTGAGTCGTGAACGCATGGGGCGCGAGCTCGTTTCGACGAATAGTACGTCGGATCTTGGAGCGCCAATGGCTAGGGATTGCACCGGAAGCTCTGAGCTGTACGTAAATCAAGCGAGAGAGAACAATGTCACCCCTGCCGCGGACGCTCACTGTCCTCAGCGAAGGCTTAACGTTGGGCACATCAGTGCAAATTCAGCGCGAGCTAAATCACCAGAGGGCAGGAACATGGCGGCTACTACAGATCTCGTAGTCGATGTCATGTCTCCTCGTCAGCGTTGTGACAGTGAAGCTTGACAGCTTGACGGGCCGTCGAGATGCAGATACGCTGAAAGTGCGGGACCCAATCTTTCGATCATCTAGGCACCACTAGCACTGTTTGTAATAGCTGCAGTATATACAACCGTGCAAAAGTTGGCATACATACCTCGGTCTAATACTTGTTAATCCCAATGTTGTTGTCAATTGAACCCCGGGCTGACTTCACGCCGTCTCATAGGCAGAAGCCGTCAAGGACCGTGCTATGGGTGTGTGTCATGGCCTTCGATATAGGTTTGATACCTCCAGTTGATCAGAACCACGGCACCGAAAAATAGGGTGCCTGCAGGGAATTAGGCACCCTGATCGGAATGGGGCACCACCAATGTCCTCCGTAAAGCGACAAACACAGAGCCATGGGACACATTGCCAAGCGGTGCTCGCCTATTGCGCACCAAGCGCAGGTCCCGATCTCACGAAAACAGGAGCCACCGCCGAGAGGAGTTCACAGCCTGACCGAGCTGTGCCATATATGCCAAAGAAGCATTTATCACGAGGGGCATGTGCGGCGCTGCTCATGTATATGGGCCGACGTGATATCAGGAGCGCCTCGTGCACGATTCTCTGAGGGCTCTGTTCCTTATAGCTCAATATCTCGAGATCTGAGAATAGGACATAAGTACAAGTAATAACAGGAGAGCATATCGACGACTTACTCGTCATAGGCGGCATGCATCCCAAGAGAAGCATTTTATCGCCCTCGAAAGGTTGCATCATCGTTCATGTGGGTGTGGGCCGTCATAGCGGCATCTCGGGCGGTGAGTTTGGGAGGGTCATCAACTTCCACACACGTCTAGTTCTACACGGCTGCTATATAGCCTTCTATCCTTGTCTCACAACTTAGTCTTGGCAAGCGTCATGCTGGACAGCTTCCCGCTCGCCTGCATTTCCTTGGCGCGGTCTCGCAGAAACCGGCGAAGCAGCTTCCCGCTCGGATTCTTTGGGATCACATCGATGAACTCGACACCGCCGGATAATTGTTTGTAATGCGCCTTCGCATCCGCGACATGCTGTGACGCACGATGTAAGTACAAACGTAAAGCCTAATTCAGCTCACGGCTCACCTTGATGAGCGCGGCTTTGATCCTGGCCTCTTCGGCAGAGTTCTTGCGCATGCGTCCCACGGCATTAGCACTGGGCATGACGAATGCAAGTGGCAGCTCGCCACTATAATCGTCCTGGAGCCCGACAACGCATACGTCTCCCACGTCCGGGTGATCTAAGAGGTGTCCTTCCAGCTCGGCAGGCGCCACTACAGAGAATGTTCAGCGAACGTAGTACTGCGTAGGTGGTGACTCACCCTGGAAGCCTTTGACTTTGATCAATTCCTATGGTACGAGGCGATGAGGTTAAGGGATAATGAAAGTCTTGCAAACAAACCTTGATACGATCGACAACAAATAACTCGCGGTCTTCATTGATTACTACTTCATCACCAGTGTATATCCAGCTTCAAATATCATGAGTCCACATCAATGATGCGACACCGACAATCTCACCCGTCTACGAACGTCTCCTTTGTTCTGCGAACGAATTACATTAGTAAATAGCACAGCCCAGCACAAGACAATGTCGAGACTCACGCCTGTTCGTTGTTGAGATAACCTAATGTGTTTGCTGGTCCCTTGACAACAAGTTGTCCGGGCTGGTTGTAACCGAGCAGCTTGCCATCAGAATCGATGACACGAGCTATAATTCCTGGAAGCAGTCGCCCAGCGCTTCCAGGCGTCCCTATCTTCTGCTCCAACTGAGGGAAAGTCACCGTCGTGCAGGTCTCAGTCATTCCTGCATAGGGACATTACGTATCATGGTATTCAGTTTCCGCTACCACAGAAACAAGAGGAGTAAAGCAGACGCACCGTATGATTGACCTATGCTCATGTTCGGTAGCCGTTCACTGAGCTGATGGATGACCTCCGCTGACAACGGCGCCGCACCGCTCTTCATTGCCCTCAAAGAGCTGAGATCATGCTGGTTTACTGCGGGGTGCTAAGGATTGTCGTGAGTGCATGTCGGGGGTTCAAGGACCATCGTCATTACCCACCTTGCACAAGAGGACTACTATCGGCGGAACAATTCTGCCTAAGCCTCAGTAACCACGCAGATAGTTTACATCCAGCGGGATAGAACACACGGTATGTAGTTGATCCGGTGGCGTTCTATGCTCTTCAGCATGTCTACGAAGTTGAACTTCGGAATCACGACCACGGACATCTGACAAAAATAGCTCAATGTACAGTAATGCTGAGAGGTGATGGCGGTGCTTACTCCATAAAATATAGCAAAGTGCATCACAACCACCAGTCCGTATATATCTGTAGTTTCATTGTGAATCAGATGCAGTCGACCACGATAGTGACATTATATTCACGATAGAAAGGTAAAACTGCAGGATGCGTCAGTAGCATGAGATAGCGTATATTTTGCATGGAAATACTGACGGGCCATAGCTATGTCACCTGCTCGGTAAGGCCTATCCTCCCAACGCCCTTTTTGCAAGTTCGCCGTGTGCGCCATTTGAAGGACATTGGCAATGGGCGAATAGTGAGGTATACAGACAGCCTAGAAGCATATCTTAACAAGGCGTACCCTATGGCTTGCAGCCCTCGCTACGTACCTTCGGTCTGCCTGTCGTTCCGCTCGATAGACTAAGGAATGCCAACTTCCTCTTGCCCTCTCCTGCTTGCAGCCGGCGCTCATGGTAGTTCAGGGAACTAGAGAGTCCTTGCTTCACAATCTCCTCTACAGTCTTGTGCGACCTGGAAGACGCAAAGTCTGGCGCGACGTTGAACACCGCAATATGGGAATCGGGGATCCCGACTACCCGGGCCGCGTCTATTGCTATCTGTACATTTATAGGATGCGCAATGATCGCCTTGGCTTTGGTGATTGTCAGTTGATATTCAAGCTCAGGTTGGGTGAACGTTGGGTTTGCCGTCCTGAGCTAGAGTGTGAACGCAGGTATAGTAAGGAGACGGCTAAATTTTACGTCAATGTAGCGCCAAGTCTATGCATAGCCCTGGGTCGACAGAGGATAAACATGATGACATAGGTCTCGCATGAATCGAGTATGTCTCACCATATTGCGATTGGATAATCTGGTTCGAAGAGTAAACGATGAGCCTAGCTCGACTACACATGACACATACCGACGTGGTTGGGGCTAAAGATGCAGACTTTCGATAGGATTGAGTTGGCTGCATTCTACATCTCTTCGCATAGTCACTGACCTACATCATCTTCCCCTGCGAGCAACCAGCCGTCAGAACGCGGCCTGCTGAGAAGAGATCGGACTGCGAACATACCAATACTCCATAGCGAGCTGATCGCATTCGCGAGGCCATGGACTCGTGAACGGATCTACACAAAAGTAAGGGACTTCGCACCAGAATGTACGGTGGTTAATGCTGTGCTTACCTTGGGCAAACCAACCTTTCTGCCAGTAGAATCCTCTATCAACCATGCATTAGGGGGCTGTACCACGGGCCTTGCGACGTGGTGAGAGTCTAGCATGAATTGTACGACCGTCAAGTCATCTGGAATGGGAGGAAGAGGTGCTCCAGGGCCATAGATTTCGGTCATCCTGTAGGCAATAGTGGAAAAGAGAAACCGCTACGAGTCGTTTCGAGGACGTGTAAAGCTTTCCATGCTCATATGACCAGGCGCATGCATCCTTTCCTGTGCCGAAAGACGGGTTATGTAGTAATTGTGATTGTCGTATGGCCATCTGACCTACTGCCCCACGTCCGAGACCCGAGAGCGCTCACGGACGTCCGTAGTGCAAACGCGATCACGGGACCGAGAACGCAATGACCCCACTCCTTTCAGACTCCTATCCTTTGAACTTGGCCGTCTCAAGGCTCCCAAATCGGTCTCGTCTGAGGTGCCGCTACTGGTACTTTGCCTTGGTTCTCCAATTACCGTCAATATCTAGTCGTTTTATACGACAAGTACCATATGAAAAGGAACGCAAGTTTGGTATCGTACGAAAGCAGTTCTGACGAAGACAAAGAGATCGTCACGGCTGGTCTGCTTGTAAAAAAGAGGTGTCTCAAACGATATTTCTCGACATTCCGGAGAAACTGATTATGAAATGCAGGAGACTACCGAGCCTTCCCTCTTCCCTTCTCCCGCAAGTTCCTAAAGATGATCCAGCTTTGCATCAGGGTCGCATTCGCACGACACCGCACGTCGAAGGCCAATTTGCTGCTTATGTCTACGTTCCATTGATCGTTGACAAGCACTCTGCTCTATCCGAACTCGCTATGAATGCATTTCAACGAGCTCAGGAACTTGTTCCTTCTCTTCATCCTATCGGATTATGTGACAAGCCGAACGCCGATAGCACTGGCAGCGACCATTTCGAATTCCACATATCTCTCACACGACCGTTCTATCTTCGTGCACATCAACGAGACGAGCTAAAGCATGCGGTTAAGCAACTAGCCCAAGGTCAATCCGCGTATGCGTATCTCCCTCATGTTTCTTTGAATTGCATGGTGTAGCTGATCGCCTCTGCCGTGTAGATTTGTGACCTCATTTACCTCATTCTCAGAGCTCAAGAACGACGAGAACACGCGAGTATTTCTCACGATGGAGATTGGGGCGGGTCATGCAGAGGTACGTGTGTCTCACGCTCACGACCATCTCATTTCCAATTCCTCCTGCAGCTCCAAAGATTGTCTGAAGCTTTGACGCCTATACTGAGGTCAATACGACAAAAGGAGTTCTACTCTGAACCAAGATTCCATGTCTCTATCGCCTGGGCGCTCCTTGATAGAGCAGCATCGGGTAGCTGCACAATTGCTGGTTCTGAAACCATTACACAGACCTCAGATTCTTCACAAACATTCTGCAGCATATCCGCCTTGCCGCCAACGTTGGTGTCTGCGCTGAACGCAGAATTCAGCTCATTGCTGTCTGCTAAACATATTGGGAGTTTCGAGATGAACCAAGTGTGTGTGAAGGTCGGCAAAGATGTCAAGCGATGCACTTTGCGGGGATAGTTTGCAAGCCGCCGTTCAAGTATTCCTCGAGATCTCAACCAAGGCCAATGGATGCCCAGATTGTACTTCGGCAGGAGCACGCCAGGATGTACGCATGTCCCATATGGACAGTTGTGTAAGAATTTGACAGGATTCATATGCCACTTGACGACGTTTGTACTGGCTGCTTAACGAGGCTCAAACACGCCATTGTACATTGGCTCAGTTGTTCGTAGTTCGGTTTCGTATTGATCGGTAAGTTTGGTATGTTATAAACTATGCTTAGACTCACGTGTAGGTATTTTTCTCCGATCTGCTGCAACTGTGCGTTTCTCCCTCATAAATAAGCTCTACCCGCTGCTCGCAACAAACACTACCTATCTGCATGATGCAAAAATTCGCGCTGACTCTGATCATGTGCACTTTGCGCGTCCGTCATATGGGCAACTGACTGGTTTCTACATGCCGGTGCCGCCTTCTTATCGAGACACTGTCGGGCTTATCACTAGGATGCACGTGCATTCAGGGCTGATCCTACTCTTCAGAAGCCAACAAATTGTCTTCGCTCACAGCAGCGCCACAGCAGTGCACGGCCTCAGGATGTACATATATATGCACCTTGGCTCTACTAGTCGACGCTCGCCCCCCTTCACCCTTGCACCCATTACGCCTCCGGGATTGCACCTGGGGGCGTCGCGTTATTCGGTCACTTAGGTCCTCTCTGTTATTTGATTCGCGCTTCCGTACACCAGGCTCCCTGCTCCGAGCCCGCGTGGGGCGGGCGCTTACGTTACGGCTGAAAGTGCTCAATCCATCTCGTCACCGCAAGAGGGTCGTGTCTCCCTGAGTTGGAGCCAGCGTGTCCTGTTGTGGTCACCGAGACCACAGTCACAGCTTTCCGGCGAGTGCTGCAAAATATATGTGTCCTATACGCTGACATTCTGTTATATCTTGTAATAGAGGCCCTTTTCGTGCCCTATCTGTCACAATCAACATCCACTATCGCACGGCTTAACAGCATTGATCGCAACGGAGATGGATCGGAGGACGTCCTCGACGCTAGTACACACACCTTTCCCGCTTTTTATCTTCATCACAACTCGCAAATACAAGACGCTGTCGCTCAAACGCCGGCGGTTCAGTCTCGCAAATATGTATGGCTTGGCTCCTTTGTCATGCTTCTCAGCCGGATAGCATATGGGCTCTTCAAGCATGTGTATCTTCTACATCTGCCACCTTCATATTATGCTTCCTGGCTATCCGACATACGAGGCTTCTACCTCTCTCTTCCAGAAGACTCCTCGCAATCGGTACACCATGACCGCCATCACGCCGAGAATCCCCTGCACCCGCTTGTGTCACAATGGAAGGCAATGTCAGGTATCAGCTGCGTTGTCCTCACGTAAGTTTTTGAACATGCTTCCGTCAGTGATCATGACTCCGTTTCTTATGTGTTTCTCCTATATCACCGCAGAAGTGTCGTTGCTGTCTTGCAGATTGCGAATACGTCAAGTAACCCCCTCATCTCAACCCTTGGTATCACAATTTTCGCCGCCGCCTTCACCAGCGTCTTCTTTTGCGCTTCCTACACCTTTCTCGCCTTCCGTATCATCAAGCGGTCCCACATACGGTCATGGATAGACGTATGTACGCTGCATCCCCAGTACTGTATGAGATGACTGACTATGTATCTAGGATATTCAATCTCCCTCGGCCAGCAAATGGGAAGATCCCGCTCTCTTGCTCGCGGCTCCTGCGGCGTGGCTGATATGGTGCGGTACTTGATGACTTGATGACTTGACTAAAGGCGGCACCGTGACACTAAATATCTCGCAGGTCGTGTATCCTGCTGTATCCTTTCCTTCTCTCGTTCACATGGTCGAATCAACTCGATCCAGGTGGCACCATTAGTATGCGTATTCTGTGCACGATGGTCATTCTCTCTGGCGCGATTCACCTCTGGTTGGCGGTCCCAATGTTCAAGAAGCTCGGAGCGACTGCAACACCGGCAGCTGAGGACGACCAGGAGATAAATAGATACGGCGTGCATCACCGCACTGCCCAGTAAATCTTTTCCGGGCATCCACAGTCCGCAGACTTACTCGTTCATAGCTCTGTCAAATTCCCTTTTGTGAGTTGTTTAGGGTTCAGTCTTCACGGTCCGGTCCGAGGTCCGGGTGGTAGCTATGGCCCTCGTAGCGGACAGTAGATATGAAACCCCCTCTTTTTGTCGTAGAAATATTATTGGAGTCAGTCGGTCGTAGGCTGCTGCGTGTAATGGTGATTTAAGTATGTTTTGAAAGTGGTATGTTACAGTGAGAGATATCATAGGTCACAATTCGTAAGTTGCATAATAGAACGTAACATCGACGTTAACAATAAGTCACATTACATAGCAAAGTGTGACTATTGGGTAGTGGCGCTGGTCACCGCCTTGCTCACCGACCACGACCACGACCTTCTAGTTCTCGAGCAGTGGTCTCAAGAACACCCAAATCGTACTGTATAATCTTCTAGTTTTCATTCTGCAGCATGGGTCAAGCAGTGTCGAGGCACCGACAAACACAATCTCGCCCAGAACCTGCGAATCGCGATAGTACTCTTGCGGAGGCCAGCAGTAGTAGGCTGCCGTCATCATCTCAGGGGACCATTTCGGCGGCGAGCAAACGCTCTCGTCGTACAGCGATACGCCGCAGCGTCCTTGGACTTCTCCCGCACTCGCAATCCTCGGGCTCTCTGCGCGACAATGCCTCCTCTGGCTCGGAAAGTGCACAGCCCGTACGGAAATTATGGCGCCGGTCGCGACGATGGTCCAAGGCACCGGTGCATGCAGAACTGGCTGAGGCAGGGCAAGCAGGGGCTGCAGGGCATGGGGTCAACGAGATGGGGGATGTTTCTGCGGTGAGCGAGTCCAGCGCTAGCGTGCGATCTTCGACGCCTGCACTAGAGCGATCATTGGTGGAAGAGCAGCACATATCTCAGGCCATCCAGCATGACCTGAGCAGTGCTGTTACCCAGGAGCAGCTCGCGCCGCACAGTAGCTCAAGACCACCTAGCCTCGCTCAAGTACACCGAGACCTCGAAGAGTTTCTCTCAGGCCGCCCTACCTCCGTGACCGATGAGGCGTCATTACCCCTGCCTACAATTGAGCAACCAGCGTCTGGACCCGATTTGACCCCGCAGGCGCCTCGTCAGTTCCCGCCTCCAGGGACACTCGTGGTTGTACAAGGTGTGGTAAACACGACAGATGCGCCGTCTGCTGGGCGTGAGCCTTCGACATCCACGCTACGGTCTTCACGCTCTGCGACACCACGACCGGGCTCGGGTGGGCACCTCACAGGCTCTCTCCGCCGTGCGGCATCGCTGTCATCTGCAACACGCGAGGATGAACGTCTCGGTACGAGGAACCGGCTGTCATCCTTCATTTCGCGCTCACGGCCCTCGTCGTCTGCTGGGAACCCGAGTGGAGCCGATTCGGCATTGCATCGCAATTCCGCCGCGCCGTCGGACCTGCCGTCTTCTACGAGCCAGGAGACGATATCAGCCGAGAATGCGTCTTCTGAGAGCCATGATGAATCGAGTTCGGACAACGATGGGCCAGCACGGACGTTATCACCAGGTAGCATTGATGTCCTCGGGACGCTTCTGAGGTAAGTCATGATTTCACTCACTTGCACATTCGCATCCACTGAGTTCTTGGTAGTGTCGCTGCTGCCGCTACAGCGGCTTCATTATTTTCACCTGGACTAGCATTCCCTCTGCAGAACACCAATACTGCTAACACTGATCCAGGATCAAACCGACCAATGTCTCCAACGCCGACAGCGGGCTTGGGAAATTTACCCGGCTTTGGTAACATGGCGGGTCTTGACCAAGCACGAGGCCCCGCACAGCGGGACGGACGAGACCGTATCCGAAATGTGTGGGAGAATGTGCGGGAACGACTTGGTTTGAACTCACGGAGTCCGTTTGTTTCTGGGCCGAACTCATCCACACTGGAGGATGGCGGTGACGCGGGCGAGAATCGCATGCGGCCGGGAGAGTTGATGCTTGCCGAGATGGCTCGGGCGCTCAATATTGGGCTGGGTCTCAATGACAGCACCACGGCGCCGGCTGCACGGTCAACAGATCAGGACACCGCTGACGGCGCGTCTGCCTCTGCGACTGACGATGCTACGCAATCTGCGGGTGTAGACAACGCGGATCGTCATCTGCCTCCCGAGGACAGTTTTGAGCGGTTTTTACTGAACTTGCAGGCGGATCTTCGTACGGCCTTGTTGCAGGATGGCATGGGGAGCCAAAGCGAGCGGGACAACATTCCTTTGAACACGGCGTCGGCACCAACACATGTGGACGGACCAGAACACGTCGCGGGACCCTCGGATATCGCAAGAGAAAATGAGCAGCTCGCCGATGCACAGCAAGCTACTGTCCTAGACACAGAATCGCACGACGACGATGGACCTCCTCCGCTAGCAGACGTTTCCGATTCAGACTCTGAGGACGACGATGACGGCGATGACGACAACGATGACTTGGAGGACGAAGACACTCCTCGCGCTGCCCGTACTCCCACCCCGATGCCTGGCGCGTTTCCCTTCGGCGGCGACCATCGACATGACGCTCAAGGCGAACGCAGGCCTCCTGGTGTCAACCTCTGGCGCCTGTACCGCTTCCAGCCAATACCTGCCTCACAGACGCATGGGCATGCGGCCAGCACGAGCTCACAAGATTCATCCACGCCGATCATAGGCGTTACTTCTTCCTCCAGCCCCGAGACTGCAGGCACTGGCACCTCCCCTCCCTCTTCCTCTCCCTCTCCCTCATCACCAGAATCGTCTCCCGACGCCTCTGGTACTACTAGTAGCACGGCAGACACGAACGTAAACGTTGTCGTGCCGGTCATCGTGGTCGGACTGCAATCTGTAGACATGACACGAAACCCCGACCACATCCCTCCATCGCACGAACACCCACATCCGTCGGATGAGGGCCGGCCATCGGACCCGAACCTGGGTTTGTCGGATGACTGGCGACGTGTGGGTGGTGCATCCTACGGGGATAGTCAGAGTGGTACCCAGCCTCGTGGCAGAACATGGCAATCGCGTGCCGCCAATGCATTGAGGACGTTGCGTCCTGGGCGGAGGGGCGGGTCGCATGGTACGCGGACGAACGATTCCACAGGTGCAAGGACGTTCCTCATTTATGTCATTGGAGGTGCGTCGCGTATTATGCGAGCCATGGATACCTATCTCTTAACTGATACTCCATCATAGGCTACTACCCTCCGAATCACCACATGGTCACCGGGTCCGATAGCCTTGATTCGTACGATGCTCTATGGTACGCATGCATATTCTTTTACATCTGCTGTTACTGTATCAATTATGTGATCAGGGAGCTCGCCGAACTCCTGGGCCAGGTCAAACCTCCAGTTGCCTCGCGCGAAGATATCGACAACTCCGGTTTACAAATCATCAAGGCAGCTGATCTTACACAGTACGAAAGGGAAGGCAGGGTCTCTTCTAACTGCACGGAGAGGGTGTGTATATTCGAGCCCAAAATTGGCTGCTTGTCACTGGAACTGATATTCTCCTTAAGTGTCTGATCTGTCTTGATGACTATGCGCCCGAGGGCAGTGTTCGTCTGATGTCCTGCAAGCACGCATTCCACAAAGACTGTGTAGACAAATGGCTGCAGGTAGGCCGCAACAACTGCCCTGCTTGCCGGACGAAGGTGTGTGGATCGTACGAACGAAGACCATGAGCTGACGATCTTGCGCGTAGGGTGTCTCGACCGTTGGTGAACCCAGCGTCTGAGATGAAGGTGTCGCATATCGACGTTGTACAAAAGAATGCTCTCTATTCCCACTCTCATTATTGGACTCTTCGTTGCATCTTGACTGATTACTCTTCCTATCGTTCTTTTTCGCTCAGTCCTGTTTCTCTATTGTTTTCGCATCGTCTCCGCTCTCACGTGTAGCACAGTTAACCCATGCTCAATCGAAATTTGTTCCTAGCCGCGATATCGTCGAGAATAATGTTATAATGTTCGCCGCAGCTAACTGCTCGTCGAACTCCGCATATGCTGTACTATATATCACGATAGAACTATACGTCGTGTGGCTTCCGAATGCAGATGTTTTCAAGTATCAATGAAAACGCCTCACTACGAAACAGTAATCCTGAAGACTTGATGTCTAGGTATTGGGTGCCGCATTTGCAAACCCATTCGGTGCATGTGGAAAGCCCCGAGCCTAAATGGGACCCAAAATTCACTGACCAAGTCAATGCTGTCGTGGTGTGGGCAGCCACCATATTCTGCTGACAATAAAGTGTTCTAAAGGATGGGCTACTACTATCCTAACAAGGTATTGCCATCAAAGACGAGCAGTAAGGCTCCGACTAATTAGTTTATGATTATGTCATCCCTTTGGGGTATACATGGTAAACAGTAGACAGATGGTACAAAGAGTCTACAAGGGCTTTACACAGTGAGCAAGTCATCAGGAAAACCCCTTTTTACTTTCAGTGCTGGAAAAATGGTGACTCGTGCTGCAATAGGACCGCTGGATTAGCTGAGATGCTCGCCGCCATTCGGTGCACACACGTCGCAGTCGCGATTCGATATAAGTTGGCGAGAGGTAAACCTGCATTGCCAGCGCCTCCAAAGAGCACGCGCGTCGCGTCTGTGTTCGATTCGATCACGTGATCGCGGCCACAGCACTCCCATTACCTTCTGGATTCGTCGACCTTGTCGCCCCAACACTGTGCTAAGTCATTCTTTACTTCAGCTCAACACACGAAGCACCCATCATATGTCGACCGAGCAAAAGGCAGAGCAGCAGCTGCCAGAGACACCTGAACGTCCGTACGCTATCGTGCGCATTAAGCGCAAGCGGAACGAGGAGCCTCTCGATGGCCTCGGTGAGTGATATTCGAGCGTGTAAAGGCTCACAGACTGATATTTTATGCTTAGTTGTTGATCCCGAAGCTGTCCCAAGCCGGAAACGATCTCGTGGCGCGCTCAACTTCTTCAAGTTCGCCGAAACAGTCGAACAGAACGCTTGGGATGATGAGAAGCAGAAGAGAGACCTTGAGGCAGGCCAACTTTTTGCACTTCGCTCTGGTGGCTATCAATACTGACAGACCGCATCAAGGCTCGCCTGAGCACGTTAGCAAGAGAGTCGCCAAGAAAGGAGAACCTAGCCACTTCGGTTTCAGCCCCAGCAGTAGTGGAACAGGCAGTCTCTCCAGCAGTATCAACCCCCCGTCCGCAACTTGACGATTCCAACCGCCGGTACACTATCGTCAAGCGAGAAAGACCTGGCACCGAGCGTGTTCAACGTCGAGTACCCACAGCACCGTGCGTGCTTGCGGATTTGGGATGTCCATATTGCACTCATCAAAGGTTGGAATCAGGCCAAAGGTATGGTCGACAAAAGAGCTACAGGCCTTGCGCGAGTCGCAATCCAGCTTCGCAATGTACGACGCTATACCATCCTCTTCCGCACTGTCCTCAAAATCCGAAGTCGATCCTGAGGTAGCAAAGTTCTTACCCCTGCTGCGAGACTACCTGAAGCGTGAGCTTATTTGTCTCTACTCGATATGACATGCCTGACGCACTGGTAGTGGACGATCCGAGCATGGCGACGCCTCCGGGATCCATGTCAACTTTATCCAGCAGCCCCAGCGTCACCCACACAATAGATGACAGCGACTACGTATATGACGTCTTCTACCAGCGCCTGACAACTCTTGCCGAGTTGTACGAACCTGGAATGCCTGTGTGGAACATTGGGACATTGTACGTAACGTAGTTGTTTCGAACATGGATACTGACGTCTAATGCATCATAGAACTGAAATACCCGAAGAACTCATGATGTATGATTCGGACGATGATTCGGAAGTATACGACACAGACGACGAGGATTCAAATGGTACGTACATTCTCCAACTCGTTTCCTTCCAGCGTAGGTAATTGACCATGTTTGTCAATCAGCTGAGGATTTCTACAAGAATGATTACCCAGATGGTGATCCGGACGAGATGTCCGATGGGAGCGAAGGAAGCGGTAAGTGGCTCAAAACTGACCTGAACCGTACATTGATCAGTGGATCCAGACGTCTTCCACGAAGATTCGGACTATGACGACATGATCCACGGGGATACTTCAGATCACGAATGGCGATGATGAACCTGTCTCGTTTACATGAACCATCGACCAAATCACGGACTGTATAGTATAAATGGAAGGTCAGGAAGGCATTTATGTATCCATATATGTTTGTGAAGCCCTCGTTAATGTAGTCATCAATGATATTTGTAGCATGATAGTGTTCGAATTATTGACCTGGGAACCGTGTCTAGATGCCACATGCGTCATTCGGGTGATGATCGAACTGAGAGGACAGCGAAGTATACGAAATTGGTCACTCAGCGATGTCAACATTGGCAATTGAGGAGACTCAAATCCAATCAAGCTCTAGTCCTATGTCATGGTGCTTCTAGTGCCCCGACTGTGCTGTAAAGTTTGGATGCCTCATCGCAATATAAAGCCAGGGCACGACACTGACGTCTGTATCCCAGTTTGCTGTGACAGTCCAAACCATCTCGTCAAACTAAGAATGTTGAAAATAATGCTAGGAATCACCACACGATCTTTCGCGCCCATGCCGAGACTACTCCGTTACATACGCCGTCTCACAATCCCCAGCACCACTGTAAGTACGATTTTGGTACAGCGCCATTATCACGTTGCATGATGAGCATCCCATTCATCTTAGCGCAATGCCAAAGCGGGACGCCAGACACCGAGGACGAGAGAGAATTCGAAGACTGTATCTCTCTTTTGGGACATGGGTATGTAAGAAATATTCACCTAGCCCTGCCAACTTGATATGCGCCAGAAAACTGTGGTCTTCGACTCCGTTCAAAAGATGGGTTCACCATCGAAGAGCTTTGCCGGTTTGCGGAGGGCTTTGGCTGTTTGAAGACCCTCAATGCGTACTTGGACAAGAGTCATCATGCGACGTCCTCGTCACTGTCCGCGTTCCGCTCGCAGGGCTTTAATATTATCGACTGCCCGCATAATGGTGAGAAGAACGTCGTGGATAGGCGGATGATAGGTAAGTGTTGTCGTCAACTTAGCGATCAAAGCTGAATTTGGACCTAGACGACATGATGGCTTGGGCTGCTCGTAACCCTGCGCCTGTCACCATGGTGCTGATCACAGGGGACAAGGACTACGTTAAGGCAGCATCAACTCTATCAACCCGAGGATACATCATCATTATCATCGCGCCACCCAAGGCGCACGCCTGTCTGAAAGCTGCTCAGCCAGCGAAACTGCTGTCGTGGCGCAGGAGCTTCGCCGAGTAGCGCCGACTAGTGAGCCTGACGTAGTTCAGGAGGTCTTCGCACTGCGAATCCACTCATGCACATTTATAATTGAATAGAAAGCCACAGGATATCAGTCGTAATTGCTCATTTGTTGAAACTTGCGGACAAAAACGAGCTCGCAAGCTCGGGCGCGATAGTAGCTGGGGGGGCCCTCATAGTATAACATGATTGCTCGCGATATACGTACCGTACGCGATTGTCCCTTACGGGCATCGCTACTCCTGCGGACAACCGCGCTCGTCGACTAAATACTGGTTGCCCCAACACGGGCCTGTCTGCGAGGTGCGGTGCCATTGACGCGCAGCAGCAAACGTGTGCGTAGTATCCGTGTAGATCATTGGTGATATGGGGGTACCCACGCCGCGAGTAGCAGTTGGATAGGAAGTTTTACATACTCCAGAGCAAGGCTCGATGGGTACTCTGCGTATGATGTTCGGCAGAGTCAATACATGATCCGCTACAAAAGACTAGCTGATAACCATTCGACCTGCAGCGGATTGGGTGGGATCAAAAGGTAAAGGCTCTCAATCCTGACATAACAATGCAAGGCCCGAGGTGTTTGGGGGATGAAGTACACACCAGTTTGTCCTGGCTTCGCTTTTCAAGCGTAGGCTATAAGCGGGATATCAGGTGTGCTGTTCACAGCGCGTTTTAAGCCGATCTGAATATTGGAGAAGATGACCACCTCGGTCGTCATGGGATTTGTTACTCATTTGTGCGAGGACTGCGTGCCTCAGTCAGATTACAAATTCTTGGCTCAAGCTCATTTTCATAACATGTCTCTCCTGTATGCTGAGCGGATAGTATGCAACGATATACATGTTTCATACCATACTTGTGTGACGAGATGATTCGGCATCGAGCACACGTTACACCCACATATGCTACATCCCACAGGTCCGAATGGAACTTACATCGACATACCAGCACCCGCAGCCATCGAAATCAGATTCTCTCGATCTCCACTCTCGTCAACCAATGCCCGGAGTAGTCCGTTTTGGATCCGTAGAAGTTCACTAGGTTTACCAAACTCGACCTGGGAGTATGATAAAACATATGCGACGCAAAAACCGTGTCGGCAGCAACTCACAATGTGTCCAGCATCTAGGACCATCTAGAATTGTGCGGTTCAGCATAAGAAGGGGCTAGAGCTATGTATCACTCACTATCTTGTCCGCATCCATAATTGTCTGAAGACGATGTGCGACTGTCAGAACAGTGGTACCTTTGTCAAGCTCTTTTCGCAGAGACGCCTGTATGACGGTATCGGTCTCATAATCTGCGCGACACACGGCATCATGAGATTCATGCGAGTATAGCAACACGATGAATGATGTTACTTACCTAAGGCGGATGTAGCTAAACGCGATGTCAGCAACGATCGCAGATCTCCGTCTATCACGCATTATACATACCTTCGTCCAGGATAAAAAGCTTGCTCTGCCGTACGATCGCCCGAGCCAACGCCAAGATTTGTTTTTGGCCAAACGAGAGGTTGTTACCTCCACTGGCGATCTGCGTGTCTAGAGTGATTTGGCCTTCATCCATGTCTTTCTGAAGTGAGAACAAGCCCGCGGAGCGAAGTGCATCGTTCAACGCTGCGTCGTCAAACTCTTCGAATGGGTCAAGATTCTGTCGCAAAGTTCCGCTGAGTAGTTCGGGCTGTGAACAGTGGCTATGAGAGAGCATACGGCCATAGAAATGGAAGAAATTGACCACTTGCGGTATGATCGTGATGTGCGATCGAAGGGCATCGAGGTTTATCTTCTCCGTGGACAGACCGTCGTAGTACACCTGGCCTTCTGTGGTGACGCACCGCAGCAAGGCAAGGGTCAAGGTGCTCTACGAAGAATATCAGCCACAATACGATTAGCGTAGTGCATGTGTCCAGATACCTTTCCACTCCCGGTACGACCCACTGCCAAGGACCTGTCAGTGACTATCACCAGGTTCACCAGATGCGATCGTCTCACCAACACCCACACGCTCTCCAGATTTGATTTCGAACGAGATCTCGTGAAGTACTCGAGGACCATCCTGCAAAGAGCTTCAACGACAAGGTACATTATCCACGTCTCGAGACCTACTGCTGAATAGCGAGCGGAGAGCTTCTCAACCCTCAAATTGCCGCTTGACGGCCAGTACGCGGGAGGTATACCGCTCTCGGTTGACTTTGGCTCCTGTTCAATCTCGAGATATTGTTGTATGCGTTCGAGGCTGGTGCACAGACGTTTGATACGTCTCACACGCCATCGATATAAGGGACATACCTATTCCCTACGGTATATAATCGCATCAGCGTCTGGGAAGATGATCACGCGAATTAACCTGCCTGCGACCTCGAATTCGTTGAAAAATCTCGCAAACCACAGGATCATTGACCCGAAGCCAACTTGACAATCAAGGCGCTCAGTTATAGCACATAACACCTCGTCTCCGCGTGCATACCTGCCATATTGAGCGTGAAGCCTGTTTTGGATGCGGATGAACTACCACCCCCGTACACCAAATAGAAGGCAACCCCAGTGGAGAACATGGCGCCAAAGAGCTCGATACGAATGTTGACCCAGCTAATTCCATTAGTCTGGTTCGGGCTGCACATCATCTGACTTACTGAGTTAGGGCCCAGAATATCCTCGCAGCTCGTGAGTACTTGTCGATCCGTGCGTACGACTCCTTCCTGAAGGCATCCTGTACGCCGTAGGCACGGATAGACACTGCGTCCTTGCTTAGTCAAACGACGCAAGACGAGACTGCTACACTCACCAAGCCCGGCAAAGGCAGCTCCGAAATGTCCTAAGACTGGAGCACGCGCATTACTCTTCTCTCGCTTCACAGATAGCTGGGCCTTCATGTACACTTGACAGATATATCCTCCCGCAGCAGCGAGCAAGATGCCAGGAATGATATAGAAGGGTGCTGCGATTGTGACAGCCGCGAGCTTGATGAGCATGGTCATTGTCAGGATGATGAGGAAGTCCAAGCATGAATAGAGGTCCGAATCAACTGTAAAAGGAGGAACATTGGTATTGAAAATTCGTGAGCGATTACCGTAATGTACTTGTGCCAATATCTTGTGTGCATCTAGCAATCACGCGCCCAGTAGGCGTCTTGTCCCACCATCTGCACAAGCAGTGAGGAAGACGACAAGTAAAGCCAAAAGTCAATCACATCATGGTAGTCCCAAGAACCGATGTAATCAAAACTTTATGAATGACGCGTGAGGCCCTGAGACTGCCTACAAGGAAGACAACAGAATACAGAGAGAACATGATGAACCCAGCTAGAATGATCGATGCAAACATAGAAAGATGACTGCAAGCGAGTTAGATACGACGACCAATAGCGAACGGCACCGGCTCACAATGGCACATTCACTTCCCATGGAGGGTGTTCCTCGTATTGTCTTGCCCAAAACCCGAGATACCAGTAGGATAGGTTATCCAAGAACTCCGAAACGAATGCAATGCACAACGTGATTACACAATATAGAATGGGACGGCCTCCGCCCACACTCTTCAAAAATAGCTTCACTGCTGCCTTGTGAGTATCTGTTGGTGACTAGTGAGTGACGGTAGCACGTACAGGAGGACCATCCCAGATGTCCTTCGGATATCTCTTCGGAGACAACCAGTTTACCATGGGCTCTTTTACTATCGTCTCCAGATGAGCGATCCTGATGGATATTCTGCCCTGCCTTCTCGAGAAGCTCGAGATCTTGAGCTACTTCCGCAGCCAACATTTGGTCGTGCTCGAGAGCATTTGACAAAGTACCTTGGCTGGCGATCCGGCCATCGATACCCAAAGAAACAATGTGCTGCGCGATGGGTCCAGCCAAGCTTACGTTATGCGTCTGCGATAGTTTGTTGAAGAAACAGCGTTATGGACAGTTTCTTGATCGCTTACAACTAAGAGCACTGTCCGACCGCGGACTAGGTCACCTTGCAGACACTTCTCGACAATCCATTTTGTTGTGTGTACGTCCAGAGCAGCCAAAATCTAGACGATATTAGCCACACGCAAGTCAAAAAGTCAGGATGATTATTCACATCATCAAGTAGTAAGATCTCTGCGGTTGAGTAGATCGCGCGAGCTAGAGTGACTCGAGCCTGAATCGATATAATTCAGCGAGCAGCTCCATCATACTCTGCGATGCTTTACCTTTTGTCCGCCGCTGTGGAGTTGTAGGGAGTTGGCAGGGAGCCACGCGGAGACACAGCACAACGCACCTCAGTGTGATTCCCCTTTCACCCACTTCAGTATGATCCCTGGCATCGAATAAGTTAAGATCTCTCGTGAGACCGCATTGATTGATCACTTCGTTACGTGATCTCAACAACCATCATCTCAGGCACATAACAAACCAGGACAGACCTTTGTCGTAGCGTTCTCGGTCGAACGTCGCACCGAATAGTATATTATTCTAGCGATGAGCTTGTCAGTGTCATCAGCATATAACCCGATTTCTGACGCACCCGAATTGTATCGTTAAGCACCCATGATTCTTGAGCCGCATACGCAACTCCTCCGGAACGCGGCAGTGTCACAAAAGAGTCAGGTCCGGTGGGAATGTAATGCATCTCTCCTAACATTTGTTTGAGTTATTAGTGCAAGTCAAGAGAAGCCACAGCTAACCCAGCAGAGCCATAAGCAGCGATGTTTTTCCAGAACCCGTTGGGCCAACAATGAGATTGATGTGACCACTTTCAAATGTGAGATCGCCATCGATGCGAAGCGTAAAATTACGCTTCGACGACCTAGGAGTCGACGGAGGCGCCTTGGTCCAAGTAAATGAAGCATTACGAAAACCTAGAGTATCGCTCGACATCAATGGCGAGGATATCCCGAGTTCTAGTGCGTGAGTAGTCTGTTTCTCAGAGAATTTGTCTAAAAGTTCTGTCTGCGGAGAATGTCAGATTCGTGCCGTAGGAAGTCTGGGCTCGTACCTTCTGCAAGAACTCATTCATACGATCGAGTGATACCTTAGCTATGTCGTGTTTGCTTAGATGCAACAACCCAATGTACGTGCAACGAACATAGAACATACCGCGCATGAGCTTGGGGATCCGACCGAAAGACTGTTTCGACAGCTCGCTGACCATCTCGAAGACTATTGGAGGCATCAGCGACAGCTAGTATATCATGCAAGTTGCGATGTACCAGTCACAGCCGAGAAGACCGTAGATGCTGTCAAAAGTGTGAGCCACCTATGGTACTGCGCAGAACAAGAAAGTACCAGTGAGCTGTTCCTTCATGATCAAAGTCTATCCAAAACGTTACTCATCGATTGAAGTTTCAAATCTTTCATACTACACACATAGATTAGGTACGTGACGACCATAGTGATTGGAGCAATGATGTGACTGAACCGGTGGTGCGCAATCAGGGATCTATTGGGATGATTGAATGAAGTATACACGTACTTGAGGTTACCGATAGCTAATCCCAATAGCTTAGAAGTCTTAATCCAAGTCAGCTCGTCTTCACGCTTTGCACCCAGCTGTCTCGACAGGCGCGGTTCCCAGCCAAAAAGTTTAATCATGCGGATAGCGTTGATGGCTACGGTATCACGGTGATTCAGTACATCGTCCCCGGGATAGACAGCCAGATAGCTACCTTCAGTGACAGCCTGTACGCGGACGTCTGTCTATGTCGCACACGTTGAAGACGCCGGATTAGATATATATGCATAGGATCTCTTACCTTTTTCATCTTCTCAGCGTGAGCGCCCCGAATCCTCCCTGACAGTATGGAAGGAAGTGGCAGCATTAGCACCATTATTGCCATACCGGCGAGGGCACTGAGACGCAGCGAATGTCAGGAAACTTCATAAAGTAGGCGTAAACTGGCGCTAACCTCCGTCCCAAGACATCGTAGAGAAACCAGACACACAAGACCAGCTGAACGGGGACTTGCACGACTTGCGTAATTCATGTCAGTAAGTGAAGGAATGTTTGCGATTCCTCCAGACGTACCCAACTGGAAGATCTCGCGAGTCCACGCAATCGTGTCGAGGTCTGTGGTGATCAAGTTATTGACCTTCCCGGTCACGTTCGATCCCTCGGTTTGCGTGTCCTCGCTCGATGCACTGGGACCACTGGAATCCTTCTGGCTCTGCTGGACGGAAACCTTCGACTTGTCCTTGCCCTGCGTCGTAGTCGTCTCGCCAGCAGCCGTGTTTGTGCCGCTCAAGGTGACATCCTCGCTGTTGGCAGCATTATCGGGTGTACGCGTGCCGCCCGATTCTGCAAGGGACGCCGTATCTGGAGTACCAGCGACAGTTGTATCTCCCGTGAAAGTCGGTGTTTCCGATACGTCAGCCATTATCCGCATACGCAGAGCGTGATTGAACACCAGCTGGGTCAGGATCGCCTCGATGCGAACCAGTATACGTTCCTACAGCTCAAGCGGTAAGCTCGGAGGTGTACGCCTTACCAGACTCGACGTACGGATAGGAAGAAATAATATGACAAAATGATTATGCGAGCCGCGGGCCCCAAGAATAGCCACGAGATCCAAACCCATGGCTTCACCACAGCGCCCTCTCCTCCGGTCTCCATATACCTGCGCCAAGTCAGTTCTTGAAATGTCCCACACGAGCCGAACACATACCAGAGCAGATTTCTTATGCCAATAGGGTCAGAAAAACGTGCGACCACCTAATATGGATCAGCAATGGGGAAAACACAGTCGGCGCGATACGTACGAAGAGGAACTGCATAAGCGCCATAATCGATAGGTCGCGGCCTATGCGGTTACAGTTTGGTTGGACGACCCAATCGAGGCATTCATTCAACTACTCACGGAAAACCTTCACTAAGCCCCAAAAGACATGCCGGCCCTTCGTAACTTGGAAAGGATCGAGTTCCTGCAGCACACATGCGGTGAAGACACAAGAATAATGTTATCATGAAAGTATGTACTTTGAATGATCCCTGCATGAGGTTGTGCGCCTGATCGTAGTCTGCTAACGGCGGTAGTTCTTCGATGGGGAGGTGAGGTACGCGGTAGGCCTTGTACACTGTTTTATCCAGCCATGCGAATACTATCCTCGAAAGTACGGATGCGGTTTGCTCGGGGTGAGGTTCTGAAGAAGGATGCTATAACACGGTGTATGTTCATGAGTTTCACAATGCAGAATAGACGACCCATCTCACCTTAGGATCAACAGGTGTATAGCGCCGTGGAATTGACAGCGGGACGAAGACTGCAGCAAAGGTGAGGTCGGCGAGTTGGAACCATAAAATGACACCCTCTGCAGCATCGAGTGGGCTGAGAGCGAAGGTAGCGAGAGGCCAAACGTCTCGATAGATATATACCCCCCATACCGAGAGTAAGACAAAGTCAAGATGTCGGATTGCTACTACTGCTACTCCTGACTTCGCAAACACAGAAATTGTTGCCAGGAACGACGCGTATATCTGAGGTAGCCGTGCAGTCAACTGTGAAAACATTATAAGCAAATGAGAACATACATATGTTAGGCAGACGGTGATATGCAACAGCGCATGGCTTCCCTTAGACAAATCTTGGATGATCGGGATGGCCGACAGGCCAACCAGTGAGACGCAGGATATCATTCTGGCGATATTGAAGGACAATATTCCGACTCCTCCGTGTCGAGCGACATATGATGCGAACACATTCCGGCTGTCACATCTATGGCTCGTAGAGACAGGCGCTCGCTGAGCGCCGCTCTCGCTCTGTGACGCTAGAGGTCTGTTACTGAGCGCCTTAAAAAGCAGAAAAAGCTGTATCAGCAGCAAGGCGAGCGAAGCGCCAGCCGCATATAGCGGGATCATGCAGGAATCTTCATAGATGCTTGACGATGTAAATTAACTTGACAATATCTCAAGAGACGTAAGAGGAACCTACTTATGTTCGTCCTCAACAACTAAAAACGTTGACGGCAACCGTATGTTGAGTTTTTGGGTCAAAAAAACCTGAGTTGTGTCAACGAGAGAATGGGCGTTCTCCAATTGAACCGCAACACCCATGGCCGTTGCCCAAAGTATGATTGAGATGGAAGCGCGGAAGTCTCTCGGCCACTCTCAGAGAGCTTGTATAGTGCTTCTTGCATCTATGTCCGCGACCGACTCACATTGCGTTATCTTTCGGTTGCGCGACCAGCGTGGCTGTACGACTGACTAGGGCCTCGCTAGTCAGGACATTTGATCCAATCACAGGCACTGATAGTGGCAGCTGATAGCTCGTCGGCTTATGTAACGTGCTGGTGCCTGTAATCGCATCCAATAACCCGACCAACGAAATGACCAGCAAGAATTGAGAGGTCGTACGATGAGCACAAAGGAGAGCAACACTGATCCCAAATCAGAAAAATCTAAGGAATTTTGGGCCCTGATCCCTTCTGTTTCAGATAAAACCAGTCTCATGACCTCAGCCACATTCCGGGTGTATACCCCGACCAATGCTGAAAGCCTGATCGAAAGATAGACAATGCGGTTGTCTCGTACCAATCCCCTCGTATCCGCACCCCACCACCGCGATAGAGGGTCTGGGGCATTTCGATAGGCGTACCCCCCCTCTCAATTAGCGCCCATGAAGCGCCCATCTGTAACGGTCACAGTGCGCTTCTGGTGCCTGGAAATGATGTGGCCTTTGATTACTTACCAAAGACGGCACTCACGTGGTGACGTCTCGCAAGTCGTCTCGAGATGCTATATTGTGGCCTGCTGCAAAGTGTCTTGAGAAATCATATGTGGATTTGGATAACAGTTTGAAAAATGTACAGAGTGATGACTATGTGCCTGAGACAGTTGGAAAGTCGTGGTCAAATTCATGTATTATGTGCCATAAAGCAAGTCTTTGGTAAGTGATCAAAGGCCACATCATTTCCAGGCACCAGAAGCGCACTGTGACCGTTACAGATGGGCGCTTCATGGGCGCTAATTGAGAGGGGGGGTACGCCTATCGAAATGCCCCAGACCCTCTATCGCGGTGGTGGGGTGCGGATACGAGGGGATGGGTACGAGACAAACAATGCGGCAAGTACGGGACAGCTATCGTGTCGCCCATTACTTCAACACACTAGGATGGATGCACGGAGACTGAAGATCGGCCATGGGACTGATACCCAAGTAGGAGAGTGATCATATATGGAAGGCTTTAGTAAGCGTTGCATCAGTAAATGGACCAAGTCCATACGTAGAATGGCTAAGAGAATATCAGGAAAAATAGGGAAAATAGTCCATTATTATAGGAAAAAAAAGGCTCGGTGTCAACTCGTGACAATGACAAAGATCGACGCACTGCGAAATTCGAACAGTACACAACTTGAACCAGCCTATATAGGAGGGTGTCTGAGTATGGATGCTGAACGCAAGTTGCAGTTGAACTCACTACGGCATCAAGCTGCGACATCAGTGCGATAGTCTCGAGCGCTCAATGTACATACACATTACACACTCAAATCTTATTGGCATGCCTATTCATTATCATCGGGAATTTGTTTCGCGTAAATAAGGGGAGATGGCGATGGCGACATTCCTGCCACTTCCCGATGCCTGATCAAACAGATTAATCAATTCGACGTCCATCCCCGTACCCTTCATACCATGTTCAGAGACTAATTCACCCAGACAGCAATAGAAAAAGCTCACCTGCAACTCCTCCTTCAGCCACTGCAGCCGATCGAGCAGGATAAAGCTCTCCACGACCGGTCCCAATATACACCTCAACACATGCATGACTTCAAGGCGGCTCTCCATTTCCCGATCCCTCGGGTGCCCCTGCATCAGGTCTACACCTAGTTTCTCCCCGGCCCGTGCGAGAAACGCGTCCCAATTGTCGTACACCGAGTCGTTCAGCTTGCCGAGGCGGCGAAGGTGTACTGGGCAGTAGTCGTCGTCGTCGGCTTGCTTGTTATCATTGGCGGGCAAATTTGGCACCCGCGCGAGGATACCCGCGAGGAGGGCCCGCCACACAACTTTGCGGATCGCGAGGCGCGTCGCAGTGGATGCTACCTCGGAACGCATCCATTGCGAGGGAACTTGTGCGGCGAGCTGGAGATGATTGTTGGTTAGATAGGTGGGCGGTCGCCCTGAAGTAGGATGCGTAAGTTCGTGGGATAGCGGGAAGTCTGTTGACGAAACTTATTAGTGACCACGAGTGTCATTCGAGATGTGGAGTCGAACATACCTGAGGCCTCGAGCAGATTGTAACAGCAACCAACCACGATGGCCGCTTGTGGGGACCACTTCTGGTTCCCGTCACTGGATTTTAGACGTGCCAGGAATGCGCGCAGGATGTTCGGCGTAAGAGATCCGCATGCATGCAGTGCCACGAAGAGCGCTGGCGTCGGTTTTCCATACAAGCTTTCGCGCTCCTCTGATGTCGTAAACTGATACCCTCGATGGAACCACTCATCAACAGAGGATAAAAGTGTGTCGGTCGTGATTCTGAGGGTCATGTACGTCAACGCGCTTAGTTGCTGTTTTGCTGGCGTGGGATCGTTGTCGTTTGGATGCGGGACCGAGGACTCATCTTGAGCTGGAGTAGGTATCTCTCTCTTGCGTCTTTTTTTGCCAATGGCCTCTCGTCGCACAGCACCTTGGGACTGCACGTCACTCCAGTCAAGTGCAAGAACATTCAGACCAATTTTATCCCGCAAGCTTCGTGACAGATATGCCTGTTCAAGCACAAGTACACAATGGTCAACACACGGGAACCGCAAAATAGTGGAATACACCAAGAATTGGAAGAGGTAAAACGGCCATAGCCATATTTAGATAGACAATCAAACGATGGTAAACAAATATACGCAATAAGGGTCTTTGTTCAAGGTGAACAAATGACGACAAGGTATTCATGCCGAATAATACAAGCGGAGTGACTCCGGTGACGCCGTTTCAGCATTTATGCCACATCGAATAATGCAATCGAAGTGGAAAATATGCTAATAGAGAACCGCACGCTTGTAGTCAAAAATGTGATGGAGAAGGGACGTAGGATGGACAGAACGAACTTGACCCGCACCAACATCGACAACATGCCTGATTGTCCTCAAGCTCGGCGAAGAACAGAGAAGCCGTGAGGTGTATGCTGTCATGCGAACGACTTCGTGTGCCTTCTTGGGCGACATGCCGACCATGCGGGCGTAATCGGGGGCCTCGATTCCAGAGGATTCGTAATCCACAGATTGATAGACGGCTTCTCGCGTTGCATTTTGTGGGCATGATGACGCGAGGAAGCGTGCGGGGCCGGGCTCGCGTGATAACCGCAGACGACGGGTGGCGTCCAAGAGCTCTCTGAGATCGGCCGGTATCGTCGAGTACAAGTCACTTAGGCCGTCGCAGGAAGGATGAGTGTAGTAGCGCAGCAATAGGAGCCATTTGTGTTCGCCGACCGGCGGAAGCACCTGCGGACCGTTTGCCGTAGAATATCCGTGAGGACGCTCGCCAGCCCATTCTAACCAAGATGATATCTCTGATGAGAGCGTATGCGATTCAGCATTTTGACAAAGCCAGTTTGGATGTGTCGTCAGTAGTTCATTGACGATGGGAGTGCAGAGAAAAGCATGAACGCTGTGTAGAGAATCAGACGTTGACATGGTGCAGAAACAAGTCAAAAGCGCCTGCTATAATCACACGGCGTCGCTTAGGCGCTTGTTCTGTACATACATCGATATTAGCCAGGTTATAGTAGAATGGCAAGTTCAACACTTTGCTACGTGCAATTGCGTTTTGCTGCCCTCATGCCTCAAGTCCTCGTTCCTGATGGCCTCTGCAAGTGTGGTAATCTTCGTGACTAGCATTTGTCGTTCCTCGTTGGTCATAGAGTTGCAAGAAGCACGGGCGTGAGTACTACCCGAGCGCGCGTGGTGATCCTGAGCTCTTCGCGCACTATATACAGCAGTCCCTATGTCCGGAGGATCTCTGTGCAGCTCCCGTCACGACGGCCATAGTCTGATAACTTGCGCGTGGCACCATGTCAGACACCGAGAAGGCATTCCAGATCAACGTCTCTGACGCAGACATCGAGTTCTTGCACAAAAAGCTGGAGCTTACGCGTTTTCCCGACGAACTTGACGAAGCCGGTTGGAACTACGGTGCCCCTCTTGCGGACGTCCGACGCCTGGTGGCGCGCTGGAAGGACGGGTATGACTGGCGCAAGGTCGAGGCAGAGATCAACGCGATTCCTCAGTTCACCAGGGACATCGATGTAGACGGCTTCGGCACGCTCAACATCCATTATATTCACCAGAAGAGCTCTGTAGCGACGGCAGTGCCGCTGCTGTTCGTACATGGCTGTAAGTCGCGTGTAGAGCGCGTTTGACGCGTCAAGTGGCTGACGTTGTGCAGGGCCGGGGCACTTCCTGGAAGTGCGCAAGATGCTGCCGATTCTGACGGCCGCGTCACCGGACCATCCGAGCTTCCATGTTGTCGCACTGAGCTTGCCGGGCTATGGGTTCTCCGAGGCACCCAAGAAGAAGGGCTTTAGGGGGCTGCAGTATGCTGAGGTAGTGCACACATCTGAATGGTGCCGCGAGAGGACGCATTGACGCGTCCACATGCTAGGTCGCAAACAAGCTGATGCTTGCTCTCGGGTACAATGAGTACGGTACGTACGCTCCTTTCACTGGAACCACGCGCGCGCTCATGCAGTCCCCATCCAGTCGTGCAGGGTGGTGATTGGGGCTACTACGTAGGTCTCTGCAGCACATCAATCTGAATACGTATGACACTCCTCTCAGATTTCCAAACTAATCGTCGCAGAGTATGGCACCAAGACCGTCAAGGCCTGGCATACCAACATGCCTGTGTATGTCTGCTCTACCCTCTGGCTGTTCTGACCTCCTGATCCGTCTGGTTGCAGTGCCGGACCACCAAGCGTGTGGACGCATCCAGGCCAGTTTCTCCTATTCTTGGTGAAGCCATTCACTGCCGCCGAGCGCGCTGGCTTCGGTCACTCGCAGACGTTCCAGAAGAAGGGAAATGGGTACTTCATGGAGCAGTCAACGCAGCCACAGACGGTCGGCTACAGCCTGGCAGACTCGCCCGCAGGTCTGCTCGCGTGGATCTACGAGAAGCTCGTCCGGTGCACGGACAGCTATGCATGGGAGGATGACGAGGGTGCGCAACGCTTTGTGTGATGTGCAAGTGGTGCTTTCGCTTACCTGGCTCTTGCGTTCATCGGTCAGTGCTTACGTGGATCTCGGTCTACTGGTTCTCGCGCGCCGGCCCTGCTGCGTCGGTCAGGATCTATTACGAGGTCATTCAGGACGACCCCGGCGCCTTGCGAATGGCGAAATATAGCCCAATTCCTCTTGGGCTGTCCTTCTTCCCTAAGGAGCCCGTAGTCGTGCCAAGATTGTGAGTGCACGACCGGCCTGTACCTGCGGAGTCTCTCCAACACTTGATGCTGAGACTTGTGCGGCAGATGGGCAAGGACGCTCGGCAACGTTGTGTTCGAGGCTGAACACGAAAGAGGCGGCCACTTTGCGGCTCACGAAAGACCGGAGGACCTCGCGGGCGACCTGCGCAAGATGTTCGGCAAGGGCGGCCCTGCGTACGGCGTTGTGCCGGGCAAGGACGGCTACGTCGGCCGCGATGCACGTCTGTGACAGCATTGTCCGTGTATACATCATGGTGCACCAAAGGTACTGTATTGTACGCTTGCTATCGCAATTCTGTCGTCGTGTTTGCACCTGCGTGGGAAACACTCTCACTGTAGAGTCAGTAGCGCCTATCGATGCAATGTGATATTCTGTTCTTCGTCGATCTCTTCTCGAATGTCTTCATGCGCCACCCTGACCACCCCGCCTCGGAGCCTGATCTGCTTACAGCCTTCCATGCGGTCAGAATGAGATCGGTGTCGCTGTCTACACCGGTACTTTCCTTAACGTTGGTGAACACGGTGGGTCCATCGCCTCGCGCAATTTCGAGACGCGATCCATGACGGCGAGAGACGCATTCACAAAGGAAGCCAGATCGATCTGAGCGAGCGTTTGAACATGCCAAACATACACAGTGTTCAGGTTATCTTGTTCCATATCGATAGACCTACCCGAGAATATTTGTGCGCAAGCGAGGTTGATGCGGAATTCGTGACCAGCGGTCGAGACCACTGCGACCTGGCTAGACCCGGCAAAGTATCGAGAATTGCGCGGGATGTTCGCAGTCCGATCAATAATGTTTATCGCGCGTCCGATGGCGACGTGTGGAGAGCTCCTCTCCGTTGCTGCGTCTCGTCTCACCGTCTGGCGTCCGACTGTCGATGCTGCCTCTCACTGCCTAGCTCGTCTCTCGCGCGGGACGCTCGCACGTCCCCTACCATCATCCCGAGGCGTTCATTCCGCCGCAGACGCTGGTCGTCGCATCCTCTCCACATCGGCAGCGCTTCAGGCATCGCAGTCCGGTAAACGCGTGCTCTGTCGACGCACACGCTCTCTCATGCAGCTCATCGCGTAACGCGCGCCCGTGTGCGCGACTCGCAATCCACGACCATTGGCGATCGCCAGTCCCTCTCATCGACTTGGGGAGCTCTCTCCTGTGCCCCCTCAGCTGCCTATGGCCCGAATCCCCACAACGCACGCCCATCAACACTCTGCTGCGCCCCGCTGGTTCTCAGCACGAGCACGCGCCGCGTGATACACATTAGCATGGTAAATACATGCTTGTTTTCATCTGTTGCTCATCATCCCGCCCCCATCCCCATCTCGTCCTTCCACAGCCCGTCGCCGCCGCCGCTTCCTCGAGCACCGTCAAGGGGAATCACGTTGCGCCAGGTGAGCCCATCACTGCATGCGCGCAGTCGTCTCCGCTGCCCTCTGTCCCTGCGTCTTGCCGTCCATCTCGCACCGTCGACGGCCTCGTCTTGACGTCCTCTGTCCTCGCGCAACGGCCTCGTATCGTGCGCCGTTTCCCTTTTCCTTTCGTCCCCGCCTCCGTTGCCCGTTGTCCGACAGTCTCGCACTCCACGTCCTCCCTCAGCGCACTCGTCTACCATGCCGCCGCCATCGTCTCAGCCACACCACAGGTGCGTAATGCATACCATAACATCACACATCCGTTCTCATGTCATCACGCCGCCCCCCGCGCACGACAGAGACGCCGGCAGGCAGCGTATCGTCGAGAGTGCTCACGCGTGATCCTCGCATCCTCGCTAGCACGCGCGCATCACGGCCCGCTACTCACGCGCCGAGACGGCATACCGAGCGCGCACAGGACGCGAAGCGCAGCGCCACAGATCGCTCCGCGCACACATCAGGCAGGGTTGTGAGACCCGATCGAGTCTCGCGCGGAAGCCTGGAAGACGGCATCGTCAGTGCCCCACGCATCGACGGTCAAGAGCCGACGCGCGGCGTACCTGGGAACGCGAAGCCAGCCTGCACGGCTCCGCGGCGCGCATTCTTGGATGCCCGCCCTAGATCTGGAAGCGGGACGACCGGCCAACGCTGCGTGACGTGAGTGCGAATAGAGGGATAGCAGCGAGTCAGCATGCCAGCTTGACATAACGCTAGCAAGGTCACGCACCCGCCGTGGCGCAAGACGACACGCACACGTTGGGAGGGCCGCGCACGCACAGACATCGCGCGCCTCGCGGCGTATACGCATGCATCCCGGTGCGAGACGCGCCCACTCTGCCTTCGCGCCGCTCTATATGCTGTTCCCTTGCGCGCTCGTCTGACACCCCGCCATCTTGCTCGCATCTAGCCGCCGCGCACACACTGACCCCCCTCTACTCCCCTGGGCACAGACTCCGCGCCCCACTCTCTCGCGTCACCGGACACCCATCGTCTCAGCTACACAAAAATAGGAAACCACGAGGCGGCGGCTAGAAGAAGCAGAGGAGAGAGCGAGGGACGATTGGTATGACTCGGCAAGGACATCCTATTTCTGCCTCCGCTTCCCGGCATCCCCCCGTGCCCTTGCCGATCATGTAGATACCTGAATACGACAGGTTACGCTATGCCGATCACGCGCCTCCGTGCGTCTGCGCGCACAGTCAGCAAGCTACGCAGAAACCCGTCAGCATTGACCACGCACCCAGGCCAACACTGCCGCGCCAAGTACCCGCGAGGAGTGCAGTATTTTATTCACCACAAGACGCATCCGACTCCGTTTTGACTGTTCTCGCCGACTTCCCGCGACGGCGGGTGACGACACACAGGTCCCGCTACGTACCTGCAACACATGGAGGTCAGTGCAGACACCAGGCGTAAGTGCTGTAAGCAGGCCCCAGCTGAACCATCGAGACAGACGACGGCCCCCCATCCGTCCCCGGCCCCCCATCCGTCCCCGGCCCCCCATCCGTCCCCGGCCCCCCATCCGTCCCTGGCCCCCCATCCGTCCCCGGCCCTCCTTATATCCCTCCCGCTACCCCTTTCCTGCGTTGCGAACCCACGCACGGACGCTCCCTCTCCCGCGCCCGCCGCGTACGTAACGCAGCCGCTCGCGTAGCCTTCCGCAGCGCCAACACCCGAGCCACGCGCATCTCCGCCGGGGCGCGCGCCTGGGCTTCTCGCGTGTTCGACGCGGCGTCTTCCACTATCGGACCAGACGTGCATCCCTGCACGGAGAATCCGCCAACCGCGCGCACGCCCATATCCGCATCCCGTGGCGTCCTGTCCTGTGTGCCGTGCGCGCGACGCGGGCAGTCGTCCGCCTGGCAACCCACCCGCAGGGCGGCACGCAGACCGGCGTCGCTCCCGGGAGATCTTCCGTGCGCAGGGCAAGACCCGAGCGTCCGCGAACGGGACGTCGTGCCCGCGTGTGGTCAGCGCGCGTGTGGTCAACACGCGACCACCGCCGCAACAGTGGTCTGTTGCTTTGCACGCACCCCGAGTCGCGAGCGAGGCTGCGGCACAGCGCGGGATGCATGGCAGAGGACGCGCATATTGTTTCGCACGTTGCGCGCGCGATGGGGGAGGTGCAGTGCCAGCGCGCAGGCTCGCCCTCGTCCTCGTCCTCGTCCTCTACAAGACCGGTCAATACCATCACGCAGGCTCGGGGCGCGTGTGCGTGACGGCGCGGGATATCCTGCTCGCATGCGAATACGCAAGCGTGTGAGCGAGACGGCGCAACGGCTATGAGCAACGCGAGTCGAGACGAGACGCGGCCGGGAAGCGATGCCACGCTAGGGGCGCACTGGGGTTACCTTTGGCGTCGTCTGGACTGTGTGCCAAGACGGCAGGCGCGTTGGTCGCGGTCGGCACGGGGACATCTGATGGTGTGGGCCGACAGCGCGCCACCCCGGTCGTGGCGGGGCGGCACCATGGCGGACATGCAGGGGGTTGTACTCCTCTGTGCGCGAGGGAGGCATCGCACACGGACATCGAGTTGCGAGTCACGAAGAACAGGGCTCGGACTGCACGTCGCGTGGGAAAGCGAGCGGGTACAGACAGCAGCGGCGGGAGTCGCTACAGCATCCGGAAGTGAGATCACACCAGGTGCAATACTACCTCGCGCACGCGCGAGCAAGGGCTGCCTCCGCCCGCGTTCGGACTGCTGCGTTCCAACATCACGGGCGTGCAGTTCGCCGGACGGACGGTGCCCGTGGTACGTAAAATTGACAATGAAGTGTTCTGAGTCGATTGCACGTCGTGCCTTGCGCCCGTCTCTTGCTTGCGCACACTCAACCTGGCTCGTCCTTTGTGTGCTCTCGCTTCACGCTGCTTCATGCTGCTTCACGCCTTTCGTCTGTGTTCTGCTGCCGCTTGCCCCCCGGACCGCTCTTAGCTTGCTCTGCTATTTGTGTCCGTCCCACTGCCCTCCCACCTGTCTGCTCTGCACACGCTCATCCCATCGCGACCCAGCAAATTTGCCCTACCGCCGCTGCCTGCCGTCTCCCCTGCATCCGCGAATCCAATTGTTCATCCGATCCTGCTCAACCAGCCATTACTTCGTGCGCCGTCCCTATTTCTATTGCCGAACGTCTGCTCGCTTGTTGACCGCCAAGCTGCTGTTTCACCCCACCGCCGGTCAGCACAACTAGCGTGATGAACGCAATACATGCACCAAGTACTACAGGCACAGCGTGGGCGCGTTGGCTACGGTTGCCGACCTGTACCAGGTCTACTTTTGGAATCTCGCCTTTTTGATCTTTGATCTCTGCCCGGCGCAGGCCTTGACTCTGGCACTTATCTCAGATCTCCGCATCCCTTTCCCAACATCCTGTCCCGGATACGCTCTCGTCTACTCGACATCACCATTCTCTTTTGAATCGCTACTGACACCTAAATTCAGGGACATTCTATGGAGCTATGGTGCGTGTTTTTCACTGTCATCTCTTCTGTAAGAATGACACTGACTGCCAGCACATCACACGCTCCTGCTATCCCCTCAGTGATGACCAATCTCTCTGGGTTCGGCTGCTTCATGCAAGATCTGATCCAGCGGCCGCAAGACGAGGGCTGCTACATTGTCGACTGGCACTCGCAATCCGTTGAGGACTCGGTGAGTCAACTGATGGACCACATGTTCAGCTTCTGCCAGAAGACACAGCGGCAGCACATCAACCAGACGAACCGTGTCGAGCGGCTGAGCCCGCTGCTGGACTGGAAGAACCTCGGCATCGAGTATTTGAAGGCGCGGCAGCTTGCGCTCGAGTGCGTGTAGCCGGACGCATTCTATGGTGTGGGAGGTGAAGGTGAGGAGCTCGACTTGGCATGGAGCACATGATGCCAAACTTGGTCCCCACAAGCCCGCGCTTCTGCATGTCTGGCTTCGTGACCCTGGTGACATTGGCATGCTCACAGAGGAGGTAAGCTGATGTCGTGTGTCTTGAGTGTCACAGCGGTGTTGTGTTGATGCTCCGGATTTTGCAGATGCAGATGTCGGGCATGAGCGACTACCGCGGCTACCAGTGGCCGAGGCATATGGAAGATGAAGACGAGGGGCACCCGATGTGAGTGTCCTCCCCCAGAACTGACTGCCACCTCACACAGTGCTGACGGTTAGTGCACATAGCCGGCTGGTCATGAAGGTGCGCTAACGTGCGAGCTCTGTGATGTCGGGCACTCGTTCAATAAGTACGACAGCGATTCACTCGGTAAGATGGTCGGAGCGACACAATGAAGGAATAGGGTGTGGCTTGTACTATAGGTGTGTGCTAATTCTTTCTCGTCCATGAATTCTGTCTAATTAAATGCGCTATCAGTATCATATGAGTTAGTGAATTAAAATGTGACTACTCAGATGGAAACCCATGGCAAAGTGGGCCTTGTTGGCCTCTAGGCGAGAAGATGTTTTCAACACTGACAGATGAACATCCCACGACTGGAGTCTCGCCACGGCCCTCTGCGGCGGGGTATTTCGGCTCCTTATTAAGTCCTAGAGCGCGACAAACACCATTGCATGTATGTTGTTTGATGAATGTGTCGATCCCTGCCTTTCCCTTGTCATAGAATCCTGCTGAGCCCTCGAGACTGCCTGAGCCATACAATCAGCCAACACTCCTTCCGATGCACTGTATATAATTACCTTTGAATCTGTGGATTGTAGATAACGAATTTACCACTCGGCTTTATGAGACCTGTCAATAAACTTGGTTTAGGCCTATCTCTGCAGCACAAATATGGAGGATGAACGAACCTTGTAAATCAACAAAAACAAGTGTTCCCTGACTATCAACAAGGGTGTGATGCGCAAATGCATCAACGGCCACTCCGAGTATATCTGTGTTCTGGCTGGCACAGTCAGTGCCTGAGTACTTCACTTCTTTGTACCCAGGCTCGATGTCCCTGGTTTCAAGCAGTGGCGCAGCGAGAAACATGTTGTATAGTAAACTTCTCGTATCCTTGTCAGCAATGGAGGCCGGAGGTGGAGGGAGCTCAGATGTCACTTGACCAACGAAGGTACCTGCCGAGTTCCACTCGAGCTCTTGTATGAGAGGTCAACAACAAAGAAACACAAAGTGCAATATAAGTATAACTTACCAGGAAGGCCTTTGACATGATAGGCCTTCGCACGCCTGTAGAAGGCATCCAGGAAGTATTGCCTGAGTGCCAATAGAAGGAGTTCAGCTATCATATCCCGTTGATTTAAGTCCTGGTCGCTAGGATCTCCAATTGGCCTCATTTGGAAGATAGCAACTGGTATTGGTCTGAGTCGCCCCTAAACCATAAGGAAATATGTATGCAAATCATTATCATTTCAATGGCTCACCTCAAATGCAAACTTCGAATATCCTTTTCCAATATACCCTCCTTCTCGCAAACCTCCTGTTATGTACTGCTGCCAGTCCTTTGCTATGAGGATTGTCTCAGTGCGAGGGTCCGAGATCAGTCTAACCTCTCCATCTGCCGAAACAGAAGCTTCAATCCGCGTGAACTGATAGCGGTTGAAGCGGAGTGAGTCGGATGTCTTTCTGTTGCTGTGAAAAGTGCTTGTATATGGTCTATGCGCTGATGCATGTTTCTTGTTCAGTGATGTGCCATTTTGAGCAGATGCGAAATGGGCTGACAACCATATTGCAGATGTGCATATTGCGCTGTCGTCATCTGTACTTGATAGATTAGTGTGACAGTGTCAGTCATCATGAAAGACTGTACCTTGATCAAGAGCCTTTCGCTTTTTGGTGCGCTTTCTCGGGGATCGCACAACAGAATTTGGTAAAAATTCTATGTCATTGTCATTGTCCGGCTAGTAGCAATATGATTCAATAATAGCATTTGGGTTTAGAACATTAAGATAGTTACCTGAACTTTCTCATAAAGGAACACCCGTAGACCAAGCACTCCATTTGTAATGTCCTTCTTCAAAAGCCGTTTCTCTGCTTTGAGGATCGTATGAAGGTTGCTGAGTGATCCTACAAGTAGACACGGCTCGATCAAATGATGGGTATTGGCATCAACATTGACAGCGAAAGTGACAGAATTCCTGTATTGTAGGTAGCAGTCAGTAAGAATTGAAATGACTATACTACAGCAACAGCAAAATGTAGTAAGTCTAGACATACCAGGTGAATTCCGGCATGACTTTGGGTGCTGATGGGATAGACTCGTACACTCCCTGTGCCCAGGTGACAACCTCATCAAGCACATTGTCGGCAATGTCACTGGCCTTGAACTGCTGTCAGAGCGAAGGCACTTGTACCTAAAATAAAAGTGTCAATGTTATATAACTTATGTGCTAATGATGCATCAGCACCTTTTTTGCTGCCGCACCAGTGATTGGTGTGTAAGCATAGAATGTGATGTCTACGGTCATTGTTTCTGATTTCGCCTGTAGTTGCAAAGTGTTGATGCAAGCATTTATACCTGCTGCAGTTTGAAACAAAGCTTTCTGTGATGGGCCTTGCATCTCCTGTGTGCCTTGATTGAGATGGTGCATGAATGCTTCTTTTTCGTGCCTGAGCGTGCTGGACTTGATGAACTCAATTAATTTGTCCGCACCTGTTTATATCAAGGTCAATACAATGCCCAAATTGCAATCTCAGATGTTCAACTTACCTGCAAAAAGGGTCAAGTCTACAATTCACATTAGTTGTAGTTTTATTCTGCCGGAAATGCAAGGTGTGAAATTACCTTTATGTCCGTCCTGTACACAGCTCGCACACAAAAGCGATGCATTGAACAGGTAGACAACACCACAGCCAGCACATTGTGGTTGTTGCTATCGCAGTAGTCAGTTACATATGAAAACAAATTGGATCATGTACATCAATAATACTGTATTTGTCAGCTGTAGTTGCCATTTTTTTGTGCACTTGGAGCACATATAATCTGACAGTTGAGGAAAGTGATTTCCACACCCAGAGCACTTACCCATTGTGACGTGTGGTAGTACGTGTATTCAAACAAGCGAGTACATATTATATACTTTCTGCAATAGCCGTACCCGTTTCCCGTTCCCCTTGACTTCATATTCTGCATCACCATCACCATATAAGTTGTTTGTATACATCTAGCCCGCTGCCACAGCCTACCCTCTGACACTTCATGTACTGGCAAATGTCCGCATCATTGCGAAGAAGGTGAAAGTATATTGTCGGGCTCACCTAGTTTCCCGATAGGGTGTAACAAGTCGATTACAGAGATGCAGAACCCGTTTCAAACCAATGCATGATGTTTTCTGCTGTTTTGGGCTGAAACAATGAACCAAAATGTATTTGCAAAGTTGAATAAAGTGCAATCGTGACGAAACATGCCAACAAGTTGTATTTGTGATTACTGCACAGGTTCTACATCAATGGTAGCATTATTTATGACATGAAAGGTCCTCCACACAATAGCCGATCTCAGCAAGCACATGATTAGCTCACTCAGCATACTCCAGGGCAACAAACTGTATAAGATCCTCTCCGCCAAGGTCTTTCATCAAGGCATTCACAACCATACAATCTACAGGCTGTAGACATTGATCACCACCGTAGCATGCAAAAAGGTCATATGCAATGTCCGGAGAGGTACCTGATGGCAATTTCTTTTTCGGGTCACAATGCACAATATGCAAATTGAGATGTTCCTTCAACATATCCAGCTCACATTAAATAAGCATTGGCCAGAGCCATTGAACAAGCTCACTAAAACAAAAATTAGAAAACACATGTGACTGAGCAGAAAAATGTACAAGTGTTGCAGATTTGATGGATTATAAATCCCATCACCCGCATGCCAAAATGTTTTAACATTTCCGCCCCATTGCAATGCTAGTTGCAGCCACCTACGTTCAATTGTGATATTGTGTATGCTTTTTAAAAAGCGATGTGCGGTGATAGGCGCCAAGCCCCTCTGGGCCCCGATTCACCTCTTTTCGGCAGTCGCATCCCGCCCGGCACTTCGACTCAGTCTCCCAACACTTCGATTTCGCCTTCGATGCTCTTCAACACCTTCGACGGTGCGCGACGCTTACTCGAAGCTCAGCACGGTCGTCCCGATGCCTCGCGCGTAGACCCCGGGACATCTTCCGCATTCGGCGAACAATAGGGCCACTGGACGCCGCTCGGCCAAGCGCACGCATCGCTCCATGCCACACCGACGTAGCCGGTCTTTCCCGATTAGGTATCGAACCTCGCGGCATGCCTTCAACGACGGACACCGGTCCGAAGTGTCTCGCATGCTTCCCTTCATCTCCGCGTTCGGCATGATGTCACTCTACCGATGGACTTGATGCGTGCCACTCGGTGAGGCAGCTTCGTGCGGAACAATGCAAAGCCCCTTGTACTAGTGTGCCACTCTCGATAGTCGTAGCGTCCTATGCGTAGTATAAAATCTGTCGTACTTCTCTCCAAAAATACAAGATCCGGTTCCCCCCTCGAGTTCAGAGCTCATAAGTCGAGTTCGCCCCGCGTCTAAGCCTTCAACTGCGTCACTTCGTCCCTTGCTGCGTAACTTCGAAACCTCGTCCACTGCGTTTACTCGTCGATACCGTCTCGACGAACCCTTCGACTTCGACTATTGTCGAAGAAACTGCGAACCGCGCCCTAGCTAAGTCCACCCTTCGAGTCGTGTCCCTTCCTTCTACGATACATCGAAGAGCTCTGCCGAGCTTCGATCGTCTCCACTAACCACCCACAGCCTCCGAGTAGCTTCGACGACGTGTCGAAGCCACCTCGTACCTTTCCTAGCGTTCGTAGCCTTTTCCGAAGGCGTTTCTCGTGTTCACTCGAACCGCGGGACACCTTGCTGCTAACTCCCCTCTCACTAAGACTATAATCCGTCTCTCTAGTCCCTTTAGGTCGCACCCAGGTTAGGGGTTAGGGTTTCGTAGGTCGTATCATTTCTGGAGCCCACCGCGAGGGGATTTCAGGCAAGAATTCGCCGCTTTCGGGTTTCCGAAAACGTCTCCAGTAGTCACCCGCTCGCAAGCGCGTGAGGCGGCTAGTCGCAGCGCCGCCGAAAACCCCGACAGCTCCTCTCGAACGCACTCAACTCCCTCTCCGACAATTCCCGGTAACTTCGACCGCGACGAAGAAGACGAGATAGACCAAGAACTCCAGGACGACTTCGACGAAGAACCGATCCCTTCGACCGCCGAAGAACGCACTTCGTCCCCCGAGCTTCTAGGCCTCACTACTTCTGACTACGACACTTCGACTCCTGATCTTTTCGAACGAT
>NW_020169854.1:320270-326125 GCF_002117355.1 Postia placenta MAD-698-R-SB12 | reverse complement strand
AGTACTTCCCTCCCGTCGATTTCCCCGTCGTTCCTCACACGCCCTGGGTGCAGAAGAATATCCCCATTCCGCCCGGGATCTACAACGAAGTCTGCGCGGTGATCAAGCGAAAGATCGCTGCCGGAGTCTACGAGCCATCGAACTCGTCGTATCGATCGCGGTGGTTCTGTGTCGTCAAGAAGGACGGTAAATCTCTTCGACTAGTCCATTTCCTCGAGCCCCTCAATGCAGTCACGATCCAACATTCCGGTGTACCGCCGACGCCCGAGTATCTCGCAGAACAATTCGGAGGAAGACCATGCGGCGGCATGCTCAACCTCTACGTCGGCTACGACGAACGACTCATTGCCGAGTCTTCGAGAGACCTAATGACGTTCCAGACACCCTACGGAGCCATGCGCCTAGTAACACTCCCGATGGGTTGGACGAACTCAGTCCCGATCTTCCACGACGACGTCACCTACATCCTCCAGCCCGAAATCCCGCACGTTACGGTGCCCTACGTCGACGATGTTCCCGTCAAGGGTCCCGAATCCGACTACGACGACGAACGGCTCCCCTCGAACCCCGGCATTCGACGCTTCGTATGGGAGCATTTCGAGAACATGAACCGCATAGTCACTCGAATGCGCTACGCCGGAGGTACCTTTTTGAAACATTTGTCTTTCCATTCTATTCCTTGTACTACTAGCGCCCATACTGGCGCCTGTCTTAGCGCTCACCCACAGGTTGAACATTATGTAGCTTACATAATGGGGTCCGTGCGCACTTCGTGCCTGATATCGTACCACTACGTTTCTTTCTTCACTAACACGACCTCATAGACACGATGGTCCGTGCGCAGTCGGTACTTGTATAAGTAGTTGTACCATTAGTCGGTCGGACCCTAAGTTCGACCTGGTTATTCATTCAAGTCTCTGCTCCTCCTCACTTGGGGTAGTGGTCATTCTCGACTTCCTCGCTCGATCTTCAGGATGACGCACTGTCCATAAGTCCTCGCTCGTTGTCTACAAGTCAGGCATCAATATAGGAGTATAGATCGTTGTATCAAAAGGTCGAACTTTCTAAGCTACATTCCTAGTTCTACCTAGTCGAACATCTCATCCACCATCACGTCGAACAACGCAGTAAACCCGGTTCCCTTGGGACTACCAGCCCTCGCAGGATCTCCCCTTCTCCAGTACGACCGAGCAGACCGTTGCTTCGTCACCACCACAAGAAGGACTCCCATCTATCCTCGAGGCGGCTCCTGGGTTCGCGCAGAAGGCTCCAACCCGCAGATCATCGCCCATCAACAGCTTGTCAGCTATTACCAGAGACACCCTCCCGCTCACCCAGAAGACGTATTCGCCACCCTACGAATCAACGTCGAACCAGCACAAACAACAGAGAACCTACAGTCACCTGTTAACGAACAACCGTTTGAGCTCCCGGACGTTCAGTACGTTCCCATCGAGGCTCCAGAACTACCACCAGCCCCACCTACACCAACCAACACACCGGTTGAAGTCCCCATGGCAACGTTCACCCAAGCAGACATCGATCAGCGCATCGCTGTCGCCCTCGCAGCATACCAATCCCAACAGTCAACTGCCAACCGACCCCTTCGCCTTGACATCCCCGCTCCCGAACCTTTCAGCGGAAAGGCGGAGGACCTCAGACGCTTCATCCAATGCATCCTCTCCTACTTCGTCGCCACCAACAACACCAGACTTAGCGATGAAGCAAAGATCGCCTTCACTGTAGCATTGATGAGGAAGGACCTAGGGAAGACATGGGCAGACGCATACTACGAGAAGTCAGCAGGGGGAGTCCAGGTCTATCCTGATTGGGCAGCCTTCGCCACCGCCCTTGAGGAAGTGTTTCCTGAACACGGAACGCGAATCAAGGCGCACCAAATCCTGATGAAGCTGCCCGAACGACAAAAGAACAAGAAGACGGCACTCTCCCTTGGAAACTACGTCACCCGCTTCGAGCAGCTAGCGTCAAAAGCCCAGCTCAAGGACGCCGAAGTCAATGGCGTCAACCGCACCGAGAACGACTATCACACTCTCCACACCAACTTCGTCAAGGGACTTCCGAAGGAGCTCTACGTCTCTCTCGCAACTAGGGTCGCTAGAGACCGACCCAACACCATGAAAGCCTGGTATGATGAAGTCCGAAACACCGACGCCGCCGAACAAGGGGCCCTCACCGTCACAGACACCAGGGACTACGGCGAGCCAATGGATATCGACGCCGCTGCAGTAGCGACAACCTTTGCCTCCACATCGGGAGGAAGGAAGTGGGAACTAGGAGCCGTTCTCAATGAGGCCGACCGGAAGCTCCACAGGGACGGGAACCTGTGCTTCTACTGCCACATCAAGGGCCACAGCGCCAAGGATTGCCGCAAGAAAGCGGCCGCACGACAAGGGGGTGGGAGGCCGAACCAGGGAGGATCTGGGAAGGACGACTTCCGCGCCAGAATCAAGACACTCTCCGCTGATGAAAAGCGGGAGCTGTACGAAGAACTCACAATGGAGGATTTTTGAAGGGGCAGGGTGAGCCGACGCAACCACTGCCCGTATCCGTTTCACTGTCCCGTGTAATTCTAGTAGTCCGAAATGAACGCGCTCTGCACATTCCGATTACGGTGGAACGAAAAGACGTCGAGGCGCGTGCTTTCATCGATAGCAGCGCAACAGGAATCTTCATCAGCCCGAGATTCATTCGAGAGCATCAACTTTGGACAGAACCTCTCCCCCGACCCATCCCTGTCTTCAACATGGATGGGACTCCGAACAAAGAAGCACTCATTACGCGAAGAGCTCTCTTATCTTATAAGATAAGTGGAGAACCCCGATTTGTCAAAGCCTACGTCGCCAGCATCGGCAAGGAAGACATCATCTTTGGCCATACCTGGCTCAAGCTCGAAAACCCCAAGATAGACTGGAAGACCGGACGAGTTGAGCTAAACCACCGGTGGACGAAAGACGAGACCAGGGCCTGGAAGATGGACCTGTACCAAAGGCGAGTGGCTCGGCTAGAACTGAAGAAGGCCGTAACTACCCCACTCCCAGAACCAACGGAGGACGAATTCGTCGTCATCTCCACCTCGGAGCACGCAACCCTTCCCGAACGAAAGACTAGTGGCGCAGCAGGATATGACATCTCTGCCGCGCATCAACTCATCATCCCTGCCCGACGACGAGGCCTGGTTGGCACCGATCTTATCATGGCTATCCCCGAAGGACACTACGGAAGAATCGCACCTCGGTCTGGTCTAGCGCTAAAAGAAATCGATGTCGCTGCAGGAGTAATCGACTCCGATTACCGAGGCAAGGTCTCAGTCCTGTTGGTCAATAACTCTGACCTCCCATTCACCGTCAAAGCCGGCGACCGAGTTGCCCAGCTCATTCTTGAAAGGATAAGCACTCCACCAGTAACGCTAACCAACTGCCTCGACGAAACTGAACGCGGGGAGGATGGGTTTGGGTCAACGGGTATTGCGTCCATCGAGGAACAAGTGGAGGACATCGATGATGATGAGTTCATCATTTCCTACTTATCTGGAGCGCCGATGATCACCAAGTACGAGAAACAGGAACCCCTGGCAGTAAGGGACGTTCCGCTCAAGGAGCGACTCCCTGAACTTTCATCTGGCTACAAACGACTTCACAATGGCATGATCTGGAAGATCCACCACGACATTAGGCGCGTCACCACTTCCACCGAACTTGCAGCATCGAACGCCCAAGGCAAGACAGAAAAAACGCTACCACAGATGGTACCATCCTACCTACACGATCTCCTCCCCGTCTTCGACAAAGGCACTGCTGCGCGACTTCCAGACCACACCGAATATGACCATGAAATCAACCTCAAGGAGGGCTTCACAGACATGAAGCAACAGGTCTATCCGCTCAACCCGCAGCAACGAAAGGAACTCGACAAGTTCCTCGAAGAGAACCTGAGTAAAGGGTACATCCGCCCTTCGAAATCCCCGTTGGCGAGTCCATTCTTCTTTGTTGGTAAAAAGGACGGTTCACTACGTCCCTGTCAAGACTACCGGCTACTCAACGAGAACACGGTCAAGGATCGATACCCGCTCCCGCTTATATCGGACCTCCTCGACAAATTGAAGCATGCCAAGGTGTTCACGAAAATGGACCTCCGCGCCGGATACAACAACGTCCGAATCAAGAAAGGGGACGAATGGAAGGCAGCGTTCATTGTACCCGGAACTGATGGCAAACCACCGCAGTTGTATGAACCAACGGTGATGTTCTTTGGGCTGTGTAATTCCCCTGCTACGTTTCAGCGGATGATGAACACAATATTCGCAGACATGCTTCAAGAAGGCTGGCTCTGCATCTACATGGACGACATCCTGATCTTTTCCCAGGACAAGGCAGAACATGAAGAGCGAACACGACGTGTTATCGAACGACTTCGACAACACGACCTCTACCTCAAACCGGAGAAATGCGCCTTTGACGTCACTGAAGTCGAATTCCTCGGCATGATCATCCGTCCAGGAGAAATCGCAATGGACCCCGTCAAACTAGCTGGCATTGCAGATTGGCCGGTGCCATCCAACCTCAGGCAAGTACGCGCCTTCGTTGGATTTGGAAACTTTTACCGCCGGTTTATCAAAGGCTTCTCGGACAAAGCGCAACCACTGGTTGCTCTCACCCGGAAGGACGTCACCTGGACCTGGGGATTGGACCAACAGAAAGCCTTCGAAACCCTCAAGAAGGCATTCCTAGAGGAACCGGTACTACGCATGCCGGATCCCGATCGACCCTTTGCTATCGAAACTGACGCCTCCAAGTTTGCAACCGGAGCAGTACTACGCCAGCGCGACGACAACGGCGACTGGCATCCTTGCGGATACCTCTCTCAAAGCTTCAATGCAGCAGAGAGAAACTACGACATCTACGACAGGGAGTTATATGCGGTTATCCGCGCACTAGATGAGTGGAAGCACTACCTCATCGGCAGCCCATACCCAGTAACGATTCTCAGCGACCACAAGAACCTCACATATTGGAAACAAGCCAAAGACATGAACCGACGACAAGCATGCTGGGCGAGTAAACTGACCGAGTTTGACTTCCGCCTGGTACACGTTCCTGGTACCCAAATGGTGCAGAGCGACGCTCTCTCCCGCCGACCCGACCATGACGACGGCTCTAATGACAACACTGACGTCGTTATGCTCCCACCGGAAGTATGGGTCGCTGCCATCGACATCGACACCCGCGACACCATCCTTTCCTTTAAAGACGACCCAATAATGAGGGAAGGCCTCACTGCAGCGCGCTGATACGACCTACGAAACCCTAACCCCTAACCTGGGTGCGACCTAAAGGGACTAGAGAGACGGATTATAGTCTAGTGAGAGGGGAGTTAGCAGCAAGGTGTCCCGCGGTTCGAGTGAACACGAGAAACGCCCTTGGAAAAGGCTACGAACAAAGGGGAAGCTACGAGGTGGCTTCGACACGTCGTCGAAGCTACTCGGAGGCTGTGGATGGTTAGTGGAGACGATCGAAGCTCGGGAGAGCTCTTCGAAGAATCGTAGAAGAAAGAGATAATTCGATAGGGGGGGACTTAGCTAGGACGCAGTTCGCAGTTTCTTCGACAATAGTCGAAGTCGAAGGGTTCGTCGAGACGGTATCGACGAGTAAACGCAGTGGACGAGGTTTCGAGGTTACGCAGCGAGGGACGAAGTGACGCAGTTGAAGGCTTAGACGCGGGGCGAACTCGACTTATGAGCTCTGAACTCGAGGGGGGAACCGGATCTTGTATTTTTAGAGAGAAGTACGACAGGTTTTATACTACACAGGACGCTACGACTATTCGAGAGTGGCACA
>NW_020169854.1:316600-319705 GCF_002117355.1 Postia placenta MAD-698-R-SB12 | reverse complement strand
GGGCGGGATCGTGAGTGCCGAAAAGAGGTGTATCGGGGCCCAGAGGGGCTCGGCGCCTATCATCTCCTCCCTATTGAAATTTGGACCGCCCTCGGTCCTCCACGTGATGCGAGAAGCGCGATGGTCGTGAACGGGTCGAAGCGGCTTGACAACCCGCGTCGGTTTCGAACGCCACGTGGCCGGCGCTAAACGCTGGTCGGAACGGGGTTATAAGCAGGGTAGACTTAGCCTCATTTTCCCCATCCCATCGTTCCTTCGTCGCTACCTCGTCGCCCTCTCTCGCATACTCGCTGCTTCCACGATGTCTGCTCGTTCCGCCACCCCTGCCTCGACGCCTTCGCTCGTCAACCGCCGCCTCGCCGCGCTGCTCGTGGTTCTCGAGGCTCCGCCGACCGCCGATGCCGCGCTCGACGTGGTCGAAGAGTGGGCACAGGATTTGTCGCCGCTCGTCGTAAGTCGCTTCGTAATCTGCATAACCCAACTAACCGTTTGTTTTCGAACAGCTCGCCTATCGCAAGGCCTTGGGCACGATCCGCGACGAGGAGACGGAGTTGCGCGTCGCCGCCGCCGTCAAGCAGCTCGCCGGGCGGGCATCGGAATCGTGGGTCGAGTGGGCGCGCGGGGACTGGCCCGAGCTCGCGATCGCCATCGACGCCGAGGTCGAACGACGCGTCGAAGAGCAGAAGCGCCTCGCCGAAGAGGAAGCACGACGCATCGAAGAGGCCGCGAAGCGTGCGAAGGCCGCCGAAGAACGTCGCCTCGAAGACGAACGGCGTCGGAAGGAGGAAGAGGAATTGCGCCTTGAAGACGAACGTCGCGCGCAAGAGGCCGCCGATGAGGAGTTGGCGCGGATCGCGGCCGCCGAAGGCCTTCTCTCTGACCCCGCGCCTGCCGGTGTCGACAAGGGGAAGGGGCGCGCGAGGGTCGACGAGGAGGTCACCGAGTTGTCGGACAACCCTTCGATCATAAGAGTTTCTCTTCTACCGTCCTTCGATTACTAATCTTTCTTTCGTAGAAGACTCCTCGGACGGTCGAACGCCCGTTCGTGATGACGGAGGTCGACATGGCCGCCGTTGCGCTTGAGAAGCGCCAGTCGGGACAGAAGGTAAGCTCGACTCTTCGTCGAAGCGGTTCGATACTAACTCTTCGATAGTGTGATCGTTGCGCCGGCTACCGCTCGGCCCCTGTCGAGTGCGTGTGGGTCGAGAACGCCACGACCTGCGAGAGGTGCGCGCAGTTCCAGCAGGGCTGCTACTTCGACAAGGTGTCCGTCCTGGGCAAGACAAAGAAAACGCGCGGCGGGGGATCAACCACCAAAAAGCGCAGTAAGTTGTTTCTTCTTCTTGTCCTAGGCCTTCGCTGACGACTTGGTAGTTCGGCCGGCCTCTCCTGGGCCTTCGATCGCGGACTCGAGTGGTTCGAAGAAGCGCCGAGTCGACGAGCCTCCGCGCCCCCTTCTACGACGGCCTCTCGATGGGGCCAGCCGCCTGGGCCTTGAACAGGACGACCTCGACGCGCTCGACCTCGACGACGAATCTCGGGGAATTATTCGCGTCATCCGCGAGGAGCGCGCTCACATCGCGCGCCGTCGAGCGCTCCTACACGACATGGACCTCGACCTTCAAAAGATGGAGAAGGCCGCGCTCGCGAAGGGGGGAATCGGGTTCGTGCGCGGGGCTGTCGACGATGAGTAGGCGATGGCGTGGGTCGTCTTGTATCGTAGTTGTATTCATGTCGTAGAACATTGCGTAGATGGTCGAATGGAAAATGCGGCCCTTGGCCTAGACGAAACCTAGCGGGAACTAAGAGAAATAGGAAATGAAAATAAGTGTGTTCGAAGTAAGTCGTAATATGATCGAAGGACATAGAAGGAAAAATAGAAATGTTCGTAGCGAGGGAAAATGGACTTAATGAAAATATAGGCTCAGTTTGTCATCACAGCCTAGGAGGACTCGTCTAAGGTGAGCCTCCGCGCAATGGTCGAGTCGAAGTGTTCGTAGAACGTCGAACGATGTCGCGACTATCGAGTTGAATCGAAGGTATTCGTACAAGGGATGGTCTGGAACGTAGGAGAAAAATCAAGCATATCGCGTAACGTGAGAGCAGTAATGGAGAGAAGGAAGTACGTATCGTGGTGTACAAGTAACAAAAGGGAAGAACCTCTATTCGTTGCGTTCTTCGACTTCTTCGACTTCATCGTCGTCGTCGTCGCCTAGAGAATTCGATAGTTCGAGTTCTCGAAGACGCTCGGTCGAGACATCTTCGAGATCTTCGGGAATTGGAATGGATTTGCGCGCGAAATACGGAATGACGCGGAATGCTGCGATGGGTCGATCGAGGACTGTACCGTCGAGTTCGCACACGATGTATGCGCCGCCCTTGTTGCGCGAGACAACGATGAGGGGGCCTAGATATCGCGGGCGCATCTTGCGGTTGAGGGACTTCTCGATCTTCGTGTTGCGTATGAGCACTAGGGCTCCGCGCTTGAAGTCGAAATCCTGGATTGAATGCTCGTGCTCTTTCTCGAAGCGACTTGCTGTAGTTCGACGTGCTTCGTAGACCTTCGAGTGGAGTTCGGTGACTTGCTCGACGCGTTTCTGGAGCGCAATGGCTCTTCGGGCGATGAGATCGGTCGTCGAAAGAACCGAAGTCGGTGGTGGTTGTAGGTACGTAGCTTCGACGATGTCGAGAGGAATGAGCGGATGGGTGCCCGTAACAGCGAAATAGGGTGAGCAGCCCATGCGTCGTCGAGTTGTGATGCGCTCGGACCAAAATACAAAGTACGCAGCTTGGGACCATTTCTTCTCATCTCCGTCGGCTGTCTTAAACAAGGCTTGTCGCGTGCTGAAGTGCGGACGTTCGACGAGACCGTTCGCCCTCGAATTGTACCCACTGATTCGAATATGGTTGATGTGGTACTTCTTCGAAAGGTAATCGGCCGCCTTGATGAACGCCGTACCATTGTCGGTGATGATCTCGCTGAGCGCGCCCCATCGACAGAGGACGTCTTCGAAGATCCAGTCGGCGAGGGCCTTTGCTGTCTCTTTTCGAAGCATTCGAAACTCGGGGTAAGTCGTGAGCGAGCATCTACCTTGGACCAAGTAC
>NW_020169854.1:289912-312058 GCF_002117355.1 Postia placenta MAD-698-R-SB12 | reverse complement strand
CTCTCGCCGACTGGATCTTCGAAGACATCCTCTGTCGATGGGGCGCGCTCAGTGAGATCGTCACCGACAACGGTACGGCGTTCATCAAGGCGGCCGATTACCTTTCAAAGAAGTACCACATCAACCATATTCGAATCAGTGGGTACAATTCGAGGGCGAACGGTCTCGTCGAACGTCCGCACTTCAGCACGCGACAAGCCTTGTTTAAGACAGCCGACGGAGATGAGAAGAAATGGTCCCAAGCTGCGTATTTTGTATTTTGGTCCGAGCGCATCACGACTCGACGACGTATGGGCTGCTCACCCTATTTCGCTGTTACGGGCACCCATCCGCTCATTCCTCTCGACATCGTCGAAGCTACGTATCTGCAACCACCACCGACTTCGATTCTTTCGACGACCGATCTCATCGCCCGAAGAGCCATTGCGCTCCAGAAACGCGTCGAGCAAGTCACCGAACTCCACTCGAAGGTCTACGAAGCACGTCGAACTACAGCAATTCGCTTCGAGAAAGAGCACGAGCACTCAATCCAGGATTTCGACTTCAAGCGCGGAGCCTTAGTGCTCATACGCAACACGAAGATCGAGAAGTCCCTCAACCGCAAGATGCGCCCACAATATCTAGGCCCCCTCATCGTCGTCTCGCGCAACAAAGGCGGCGCGTACATCGTGTGCGAACTCGACGGTACAGTCCTCGATCGACCCATCGCAGCATTTCGCGTCATTCCGTATTTCGCGTGCAAATCCATTCCAATTCCTGAAGATCTCGAAGATGTCTCGACAGAGCGCCTTCGAGAACTCGAACTATCGAATTCTCTAGGCGACGACGACGATGATGAAGTCGAAGAAGCCGAAGAACGCGATGAATAGAGGTTCTTCCCCTTTGTTACTTGTACACCACGATACGTACTTTCTTCTCTCCATTACTGCTCTCACGTTACGCGATATGCTTGATTTCTCTCCTACGTTTTAGACCATCCCGTGTACGAATATCTTCGATTCAACTCGAGTCGCGACATCGTTCGAAGTTCTACGAACACTTCGATTCGACCGTTGCGTGGAGGCTCACCTTAGACGAGTCCTCCTAGGCTGTGATGACAAACTGAGCCTATATTTTCATTAAGCCCATTTTCCCTCGCTACGAACATTTCTATTTCACCTTCTATGTCCTTCGACCATATTACGACTTGCTTCGAACACACTTATTTTCATTTCCTTTTCTTAGTTCTCGCCAGGTTTCGTCTAGGCCAAAGGCCACATTTTCGATTCGACTATCGACGCAATATTCTACGACAGGATTACAACTACGCTACAAGACGACCCGCGCCATCGCCTAGTCATCGTCGACAGCCCCGCGCACGAACCCGATTCCTCCCTTTGCAAGCGCGGCCTTCTCCATCTTTTGGAGGTCGAGGTCCATGTCATGGAGGAGCGCTCGACGGCGAGCGATGAAGGCGCGCTCCTCGCGGATGACGCGAATTATCCCCCGAGATTCGTCGTCGAGGTCGAGCGCATCGAGATCATCCTGTTCAAGGCCAAGGCGGCCGGCCCCATCGAGAGGCAGTCGAAGCAGGGGGCGCGGAGGCTCGTCGACTCGGCGCTTCTTCGAACCACTCGAGTCCGCGACCGAAGGCCCAGGAGAGGTCGGCCGAACTACTAAGACGTCAGCCAAAGCCTAAGACAACAAGAAGAAACAACTTACTGCGCTTTTTTGTGGTTGAACCCCCGCCGCGCGTTTTCTTCGTCTTCCCAAGCACGGATACCTTGTCGAAGTAGCAACCCTGTTGGAACTGCGCGCACCTCTCGCAGGTCGTAGCGTTCTCGACCCAAACACATTTGACCGGGGCCGAGCGGTGGCCGGCGCAACGATCACACTATCGAAGAGTTAGCATCGAACCGCTTCGACGAAGGGTCGAGCTTACCTTCTGACCGGCCTGGCGCTTCTCAAGCGCAGCGGCGGCCATATCGACCTCCGCCATCGCGAACGGACGTTCGAGCGTTCGAGGAGTCTTCTACGAAAGAGAGATTAGTAATCGAAGCACGATAGAAGAGACCACTTACGACTGAAGGGTCGTCCGACAACTCGGCGACCTCCTCGTCGACCCTCGCGCGCCCTTTCCCCTTGTCGAGAAGTTCCTCGGCGGCCTTCGCACGCTTCGCAGCTTCTTCGACGCTGATACGACCTACGAAACCCTAACCCCTAACCTGGGTGCGACCTAAAGGGACTAGAGAGACGGATTATAGTCTTAGTGAGAGGGGAGTTAGCAGCAAGGTGTCCCGCGGTTCGAGTGAACACGAGAAACGCCCTTGGAAAAGGCTACGAACGCTAGGGAAGGTACGAGGTGGCTTCGACACGTCGTCGAAGCTACTCGGAGGCTGTGGGTGGTTAGTGGAGACGATCGAAGCTCGGCAGAGCTCTTCGATGTATCGTAGAGAGAAGAGACACGATTCGATAGGGGGGACTTAACTAGGACGCGGTTCGCAGTTTCTTCGACAATAGTCGAAGTCGAAGGGTTCGTCGAGACGGTATCGACGAGTAAACGCAGTGGACGAGGTTTCGAAGTTACGCAGCAAGGGACGAAGTGACGCAGTTGAAGGCTTAGACGCGGGGCGAACTCGACTTATGAGCTCTGAACTCGAGGGGGGAACCGGATCTTGTATTTTTGGAGAGAAGTACGACAGATTTTATACTACGCATAGGACGCTACGACTATCGAGAGTGGCACACTAGTACAAGGGGCTTTGCATTGTTCCGCACGAAGCTGCCTCACCGAGTGGCACGCATCAAGTCCATCGGTAGAGTGATGTCATGCCGAACGCGGAGATGAAGGGAAGCATGCGAGACACTTCGGACCGGTGTCCGTCGTTGAAGGCATGCCGCGAGGTTCGATACCTAATCGGGAAAGACTGGCTACGTCGGTGTGGCATGGAGCGATGCGTGCGCTTGGCCGAGCGGCGTCCAGTGGCCCTATTGTTCGCCGAATGCGGAAGATGTTCCGAGATCTACGCGTGAGGCATCGGGACGACCGTGCCGAGCTTCGAGTAAGCGTCGCGCACCGTCGAAGATGTCGAAGAGCGTCGAAGGCGAAATCGAACTGTTGTGTGACTGAGTCGAAGTGCCGGGCGGGATGTGATTGCCGAAAAGAGGTGTATCGGGGCCCAGAGGGGCTTGGCGCCTATCAACACGTCGTGCTTCCTCTTCGGCGAGGCGCTTCTGCTCTTCGACCCGTCGTTCGACCTCGGCGTCGATGGCGGTCGCGAGCTCGGGCCAGTCCCCGCGCGCCCACTCGACCCAAGACTCCGACGCCCGCTCGGCGAGCTGCTTGATGGCGGCGGCGACGCGCAGCTCCGTCTCCTCGTCGCGGATGGCGCCCAGGGCCTTGCGATAGGAGAGCTGTTCGAAAACACATGGTTAGTTGGGTTATGCAGATTACAAGCAACTTACGACGAGCGGCGACAAGTCTTGCGCCCACTCTTCGACCACGTCGAGCGCGGCATCGGTGGTCGGCGGAGCCTCGAGGACCACGAGCAGAGAGGCGAGGCGGCAGTTGACAAGCGAAGGTGTCGAGGCAGGGGTGGCGGAGCGAGAGGACATCGTTCGAAGCAGCGAGTATGCGAGGAGGGGCGACGAGGTAGCGAAGAAGGAACGATGGGCTGGGGAAAATGAGGCTAAGTCTACCCTGCTTATAACCCCTTTCCGACCAGCGTTTAGCGCCGACCACGTGGCGTTCGAAGCCTACACGGGTTGCCATGCCGCTTCGATCCGTTCACAACCATCGCGCTTCTCGCATCACGTGGAGGACCGAGGGCGGTCCAAATTTCAATAGGGAGGAGATGATAGGCGCCAAGCCCCTCTGGGCCCCGATACACCTCTTTTCGGCAGTCGCATCCCGCCTGGCACTTCGACTCAGTCACACAACAGTTCGATTTCGCCTTCGACGCTCTTCAACACCTTCGACGGTGCGCGACGCTTACTCGAAGCTCAGCACGGTCGTCCCGATGCCTCGCGCGTAGACCCCGGGACATCTTCCGCATTCGGCGAACAATAGGGCCACTTGACGCCGCTCGGCCAAGCGCACGCATCGCTCCATGCCACACCGACGTAGCCGGTCTTTCCCGATTAGGTATTGAACCTCGCGGCATGCCTTCAACGACGGACACCGGTCCGAAGTGTCTCGCATGCTTCCCTTCATCTCCGCGTTCGGCATGATGTCACTCTACCGATGGACTTGATGCGTGCCACTCGGTGAGGCAGCTTCGTGCGGAACAATGCAAAGCCCCTTGTACTAGTGTGCCACTCTCGATAGTCGTAGCGTCCTATGCGTAGTATAAAATCTGTCGTACTTCTCTCCAAAAATACAAGATCCGGTTCCCCCCTCGAGTTCAGAGCTCATAAGTCGAGTTCGCCCCGCGTCTAAGCCTTCAACTGCGTCACTTCGTCCCTTGCTGCGTAACTTCGAAACCTCGTCCACCGTGTTTACTCGTCGATACCGTCTCGACGAACCCTTCGACTTCGACTATTGTCGAAGAAACTGCGAACCGCGCCCTAGCTAAGTCCACCCTTCGAGTCGTGTCCCTTCCTTCTACGATACATCGAAGAGCTCTGCCGAGCTTCGATCGTCTCCACTAACCACCCACAGCCTCCGAGTAGCTTCGACGACGTGTCGAAGCCACCTCGTACCTTTCCTAGCGTTCGTAGCCTTTTCCGAAGGCGTTTCTCGTGTTCACTCGAACCGCGGGACACCTTGCTGCTAACTCCCCTCTCACTAGACTATAATCCGTCTCTCTAGTCCCTTTAGGTCGCACCCAGGTTAGGGGTTAGGGTTTCGTAGGTCGTATCAGCGGCCTGTTGTTCATTGTGCTCAGGTACTGCTGCTTTGATTTTCCCTAATAGTGCAGGGCCTACATGATTGATGTCAGTAATTGAACATTATATACATTATGGATACGTACCTAATTGACATACTTTGCACCAATTATAATCACCAAAGGTGTCATCAAAGAAATTGCATCAAGATCCCAGGCCCATCTCTTTGGTGCTGGAAGTGAACAGATTTGTAGCTGACCAGCTGTGCTCAATGGCCTTTCCATCAGTTCTGCCAACCTGCTTTGTATAATTGAACAAATAGCCAACTTGACATGCCTGCTGATGTGCAGGCAAGTGGAACTTGGGCATCAGAAAGACAAAAACACATTTTGTGGGATCAAAGATGAAGTTATACCGCACAAATTGAGCCCAGATATTTGTGGACCACTGACATGCAATATCATAAGATACAACAATGTCAGCTGTGGTATGTTTGGCCAGACTAGACCAGAACAGGTAGTTGATGTTGATGTATCTGTAGATGTAGATATTAGCCTGCCCCTGCTGCAAATAGTTATATATCATGACATTATACCTTTCACCTTTTTGAAGGTCACCAACAGAACATGGCCATTTCATGTCATGCTATGTGCATTCAACAGTAATGACACTGCTGGCTGCAGTTCCTGTAGACTTCTTCAGATTTTCTGACTTCACAGTGTTATGGTTATTGCAGGTGCTCTGATCCTCATGGATGAGTGTGTCAAACTTGGCAAGGTGCATTTTGTAATCCTTCTCATCAACAAAATATGTGTAACCTTTGTTGAGGCAGACATCTGTCAAAACCTTCTTATGCTTCAAATGAAAGTTCACGTTGATCACAATGAACAATTGATATAGCCACCTGTTGTATTATAAAATGAGCACAACATATGGAACAGCAACATCTTCTAGACTTACTGTTTATCTGAGAGTGTGTCACACCAGTCTTCCAGTAGATTCTTGCCTGGGTGTGGGCATGCTAGACACAGAACAGCACATTCACCAGCTTTTGTGAATGCAGCACCTTCAGAGGCATGGCCTCATTCTGAACACTTCAGCATCTTAAGATGCCACCATTCTCTAACCATCCTTAAAAACAACTCATAGTGCTCTTGTATCCTGATCAGATATGCTACATTTGAGCAAATCTTTCATACCTTTGTTGGCTTCATACCAGTATTATCTGTGTGTCTGGAGATTGATGTATAGAACTCATACCTGGAAACTTTGGACTGTGTCAATAACAAGTGGAACATCTTTAGAAGGCAGAAGGTGGCAGCAGTTTTTGGGCCTACTGTGGTGGCCGAAAACAGACGAGATCGCAGTAGCTAAATAGTATGTGGTGGCACATTTTCACAGCCGCAAAAGTCAAGGCCTATCCTGAGAATTCCTGTGATGTTGAGGACAATGAAATCATCCTCCCAGGTATGGACTGGGTTGATACAACGACTATCAATGTCATGTCCAAGTTGTACTTGGAGACCATGGTTCTTGAAAGTATTGGGCTGGAAGCAAGACTTGACCCACATCCAATTGAACAGATCAGCACAAATAATTTGCATAAATATACTGGGATGTACCAGAATATGGTGAAAGGGGTTGTGGTGGTGTATGTGGACAGCACAGCCTGAACAATATAGCAACATGTCTTGACAGTCACAGCAACAGTGTCGCGACTTGAGGTCAAGCGACAGGGAAAACCTAAAACAGCTGGGGGCGTTCGACTAGGTCTCACCGAAGCGATGGTGAGCAGCGCTCAAACCTAAGGCTAGGGACAAGATAATATATTAGTGAGTGAAGTAAGAAAGGATACAAGGGAGGGCTTACTGACCTAGGGACAAGAGGTCGAAACTGAGGTCCCTAGGGCAGCAGAGGCCGGCTTATATACAGGGGAAGTTTAGGGGAGGCTGTGCGCACTGGTCCGTGCACAGCTGGTCCGTGCGCAGCATGCTGACGCGGCCCTGGGGGCCGGTGAGTCAGAGAGGCTGTGTCAGCAGAGCCCGAGCTGTGCCGTGCACTGCCGCCCATCTAATCTAATCGTACAGTAGATAGCGACGCGTCCATATCAGGCATGTAGTACAGAGGTCGCGGGTTCGAGCCCGCGAAAAGGAAAAAATTAAAAAACGGCTGGACACCGTACCAACTCGTGACAAACAGATCAGCACAGGACCTGTCCGACATCTTGCACATAATGGTGCAGGAAAGCCACTGTGTTCCTCATGGTGCAGGAGCTTAGCGAGATAGTTGTCCACCTCAGACAACCACATTAGCAATGGCTCATCCTGTATAAACAGCATGAGCTTAAAATGTAGCACTAGATTGAGTACCACAACATACACCTGCAGTCCGGTGGCGGGAAACTGGCTTGTCCTCTTCCAGGCCAAGTTGTGAGATGTATTCCAGATCAAAGGTATCAAAGGCATTTGAGAAAGCAACAGGGCTGTTGAAGGTAATCAGAGGCTCGTTCCAAGGCAATGTAGTTTCAGAGAATGTCACATCTGAGAAACTGTGTGTTGGAATATAGAGTTGTTGCAATGATGTATGCCCATTGCTGGAGTTGAACATGATATGACAGATAACATTGTCAGGGTGTGTATGAGGAATGGGTGTTCATGTTGCCTCATTGTCTGAGTCAGAATCCTCTATGGTCCTGACTGTAGGATGATTGGCACACCACTTTGCTTTTGGCATTGCCAATGGCAAGCAAAACACTACAAGTGCTTGAACACATGAATTATAAGCACAACACACATAGATCATGAAGTTCCTCACATTCTAGGGTGACTGAAGATGTGAAATAATAAGCTTGATTATTGAGAACATTGGCCCAGATGCGATGTCGGAAGCAGTGCATGCAAATAGAGTAATTTGGCTGTCTCAGAAAGGCAAATGAGCTTTTTTGAACCATGCTTATAATAGTATTATTGAATGATAGTGATAATAACATTTGAAATGACACATGGAGAATACACAAATAATGTCCTACACAATAGAACAGAGCAGTTATGGGCTCCAAGAGGTATTGTATTGTTAGATATGAAACATAACTAGCTTAGAATATGACCTACCTTGTCCTGCACTTGTTCTGTCTGAGGGGGGGGGAAACCATGGGGACTGAAAATGTTGCAAATAACAGAGACCTCGAGGCATGATCACAGGTCACCATTTCAAGATCAGAGAAAACAGTGAATAGACAGAGGAAGGAAATAGAGGGGATGTTCAAGATGTGCCTTGATGGCTGAAGAGTGCATTGAAAGGGCAAGAGGTGATTTCATTGTTGGATTGCACTGACACTGCTCCAGGTAGGTTCACGTCATCTGCCAGGTCATGTCAACAGTGATGACCTTTCCTTGGTTCACATTGCCATTTGTTGTTCACAGGTCGCTTTTCTGCATCTTCCTCGTCAGGAGGGGATTCATCTAGAGGGTTATGAGTACTTACTATCATCTGACACACTGTTCTGTGACCAATCATCTCAAAGAGACTGTCTGACAGAGCCATCTGCCTATTGATCATGGAATAATACTGGTGTACAGCTGGCTACACACAAAGAAGAAGGTTAGCTTTAGAGTAGAAAGACTATGACAGACTGAATGCTTCTGGTTGATAACACACCTCCCCTTTCCCAAACATTAATGTGTGCCGTTGCTAGATTGAAGTATCAGATTCTTTAATGGGCAGGAGATAGAGAGTGTCGCACATACCTAACATGCCCACCACAAGTGTGAATCAATGTATTGTGAGACAGTGTTGAGATCTTTGAAGAGGAATAATAGGAAAGCATACCTGAAAATGTAGAGTTTAGGTTATGTTCAAGCTCTGATGGCCAATTCTGGTTAAGGCCTGATCAGCCAATCAGCAAGCAGATAACAGTGCTGCTAACCAGGAATATGGAGACAACAAGATGCACATTAATAGGTGTGTCTTTATGCTAAAATACTGCAGACTAAATGAGTGCATGCCTTGAAGGTATTTTCATCTTTTTGATTAGCATAAGAGGATTTCTTAAAGGTGAGTTCTGATATATACTCCAAACAACGCACCTTGAACTGGGTGCTATAGGTTCAATGCAAGCACTATTGTGATACTTTGGTAGGTCAAGCTCAGTAACTGTAGGTGAGTTACTTGTTCAATCTCTCAGACACTAGACTTCACAATTTTTTTTTGGTCAAACAAATGAACATATTCCTATCAGAGTCTCTAGTCTAAGTACTGCCAAGGCAAATCTGTAAGTGTATATGCATCTTCATAATTGTCTAGACCACTATCCTAGACCTCAACCTCTGCTACAAGAGAGCAAATGATTTTCGCTCCCCATTCAAGGTAAACTTTCCTTCCCATCTGTTTGTCCATTGCACAATCCTGACATGCCTGTCATGCAGAATTCCTTAGGTGGATCTCAGTGCATACTTCCTCCCTCAATTTGTTCCACTTCCCTGACATCCATCTCTCCTTGTGCAGGTCTCCTTCCTCTCTTATTTTGTTCCAGATCTTAGCATTCATCTCTTTCCTGAATGCTCCTGTCTGCTGGCTATCGTCAATTGGGATATAGTTAAAGGGCAGTGCCCATAGTCCAATGTCAGGTGTGTTTTTAGTTGAGCATGACACACGGAAGGGGCACTGAGCTTGCTTAAGAAGTTTCACAGGCATGTCATCATTCGAGAGGTTTTTGAATGGCATCAATTTATGCTGCTGCACAATGTACATGCAATGATTCTGTGCTATCTAAGTGAGCTGGGCCCTATGCAATCAGGTATGTCTATGAGCGTGTTTCAAAGTGCATTGTATAACATACTTTTTAGACTACCGGTATTGTCATTGCTGCTCACACTGAGCCTCATCATGTTCTTCCATAATGAAATACTTTGGCTGGTGTCCCATATGCAGTTGACTGGCAAACAGAGAAGATACAAACCAATATAATCAGGGCACATCTCAGAAAGCGAACTAACTTGTGCGATAAACCTTAAAACTACAATATGTACAAGATATTCAACACCAGGGAAGCAGACACCTGCTCCTATTGCTTTACAGCACAACATACACACTACTGCACTGCCACACCTTGTTGAATATGTCAAGTGCCTCCTGGTACGATCTGCAGTGCTAATAACATGCTCCAGAGATGGCTGAGACATATGGCTGCACAGTGGACCTGCTAACATGATCTAGGCCCATATGATGCATGCAGGATTTATGAAACATACCAGCCAACAAACACCCCCACCATATGCCTACATGTTACCAGGTAGAATCACGACTTCAGGCCATTCAAGGGAGGCAGTGGTGCAATGTGTACTCTGGGCTGGTCAGCAAACTGTAGGGCTGGGGCTATGGGTGGAGGAGGCCCTGCTGATGGAGCAGGAGGGGCAGCAGATGGTGTGGTGACAAAAGCGACTGGCTCAGGAGGATGCACCTTAGGGGGCTCAGCACTGACAGCGTGATCCTCCAGCACAGCAACAACAGTTTGATTGCGCACTTCAACATTAGGTGCTTCCTCCTCGGACGCAATGTGTGGTGCCATTTGAGCAGGTGATACCTGCCTCACGGACAACATGACCAATGCAATAGTGCCCAATATTGCAGCAGCCAAAGCTGCAGATAGATGCACCATGCTTTGTGAGTTGCCATTCTCTATGCATCAAAGTCACAACTGTCTACTGACATATTAAATTGGCACATATGGTTCAAGTCCTCAGCCAAACTGCACAATGTAGTGTTCAAGTGCTCTTCAACAATGTCCTGAAGCATAGCAAGGAGAGGTCTGAGACTGAAGGAGGAGGGTGTGGCTGAGTTCAAACTCACACCATTATTCTTCTCATCTGCTTGCTGTGTCATTGAGCAAAAGGCGAGCATTGAGGAAAGGTATGTCGCTCTGATGCTGCAGCAAGCAAGATATAATACCGGGGCTCACCCATATATGTAGATTCATGTCTAGCAAGCTCAAAGAAGCTTGATGCTTGTCCCGAGCATGCTTGATGAGCATCCTGTCTGCCAATGGTCGCACAAACAACGACACCACATGAACTATTTGAAGTCATCCACTTCTTGGGTCATGTATAACAGCACTAACCTCACGATAGCCCAAAATGTAAGTGCAATCATTGTTCATTGTTCTGCATTATACAATTATGTATTGTTTAGACCTCATGGCACCTCAGTGACATACAACTGACAAGCAACATGACTTTCTCATGGCTCAGTTTCCAGTCTTTCTAGACCACCAGAAAACCTCCATGGTCGGGGACTTCTGGAACATTGTTCTGTTTGTATGGTTCAAGTCATGGCCAGAAGAGAAAGCCTTGTTCGGTCAAGACCATGGAGAGCTGTCACTTGATCAATGTGTGCAGGTCGACAAGGTGCGCAATGTACATAAGAAGGTAGGCAAGCTATAAATCAAGAATGATCAACTGCTGATTCCAGATTAGAAAATCAAGAACTGGTTCAACAATGAGGTTGTTAAGGGCCACCACACGCAATCTATAAAGTCAATGGAGGCTGTTTTTGCTAGTCTTCTACACCCAAAGGGGACATGTGCTAAACAATGGTCAGAAATCTTCTCCAATCTGTACTATGATAAGAAGATCATGCCTGTTGTTCAAGCTGAAGTGGCAGCACATGTGAAGGAGCCCATGCATGCTGAGATGATCAAGATTATCCATACTAAGACTCACCCGGTCTTCAAAGAAGCTGAGGACAATATCAAGGAGGAAGTTGAGGTCATCTATCAGGCAGGACTGGCCTTTGTGTGCCTGCAGTGCCTGCAAAGGTGCACTGGATCAGAAGAGCCAGTCCCTCAGCCAACACTAGCTGAATACTAAGTGTAAGCCATTACTCACGTTGTCTAATGAAACTCAGCTAATATGGTTTTTTTTGCAGGGTACAGGATTGTCTCTTGGCATTTCTTAAATACACCTTCAACACGGTTGCTCATCTCATGGGCTGGCATGGGACAGTGATCTTTGGTGGACCATCACCAAAAGCAGGCAGCAAGCTGGAGTCAATGTCATAAGTATCTTGCTCTTGTTTGACAAATATCCTGGCTCATTTCCTGGTCAGCTTTCTTGTTGGCAAAACACCAAGTGGTGTAAACTTCGGTCAATCTTATGAGCAGTGGGAAGCCATCCTTGCCAACTATGCAGGTTATCTGAAGGAGGCATTTCATAAGTTCCCAATCTAGTACATACATTGCTACATTTCCTGAAATATGTAACACTCATTTTAGCTAAAGACCTACACCAAGCTTTCATTCAGGGCAATGCAGGGCCATCTTTGCCTCCAGATCCAAATCAAGCACCTGTACTGCCACCTGGGGGCTCACCACCCACTTCCGCAAAAACACCAACTTTCCAGTCAGGGTCTTCTTCACCCCTGGATCCAAATGAAGCACCTATATCAGTACCTGGAAGTTCACCATGCACTTCTGTGGAGGTACCAACTTCTCAATCAGCTTGTCTAGATGTTAGGACACCTTCTCAATCTGCGCAACTAGAGATGTCCACCCCTTCTGCAGCCAAACAAGCAGGTGTGGAGACAGCAGCATTCAATCAGCACATTCCAATCACTCCTACTGTGTCAACCACATTGTTCTCATCAGTTCCAGGTGGCAAAGATGTTGCAGATGCTATCTGGTTGTCGTAGCCATCAAGCCCATGCAGAACAAGTCATGAAGGCATCTCGCTAGTGCAGGAACTACAGAACTCACTCACAGACTGTCAGTTGGTCATTCACTACTGGAGTCTTTCTATGAACCTCATGAACATCGATTGGGCAGTGGTGGGTGCAATGGCAAAAATCATAAGCTCTGAGCAAAACATTCCAGGCTCCCGAACTACAGTCCCTGCCTTCTTTGCAATCAGGCACCACTGCTGTACCACCAACCATTTGCTTTGGTCCATCTTGCACAACATTGGTGCCTGATGTACATCTGATCTTGCTGCCTGACATGCATCCAGACTTGTCACCTGACATGTGTCCTAACTCATTGCCTGACCTACACTCATACACATGTGATGTGGTCACTGCCCCCCCATGGTTGGTGGTCCTGCCGCCACATACACCACCATTGCAGACCTCACATATCACCACACTTGACTTTCTACTATATTCCACAGCGAGCACACTACCTACTGGCATTGATATGTGTACTCCATCACTGCCACCTGTACCTCCTAGGACCACCTTTGTCTGACCACCTACATGACAATTGTCAAAAGTGCCCTTACTGCCTGCAACTGCATTTGCATGACAACCTCCATCCACAATACCTCAGTCGTCAATCAGTTCAGCCTACAAGGAGAAAGCAGATCATACAGTCTCTTTTGGTGCAGAGCATGCCTCCCCAGCTTCACCTTAGGAATCACGTCATCAGGCACTGTACGAGCAGCCTATGAATCCTAACCAAATAGTGGAGTTGAGCCAGCCTGCATCACCTGATCAATCAACTGATCCTCAAGACAATCTCAATGTGAATGAAAGCCTGAATGTGAGAGAGAAAACAGCTTCACCAGTCAGCACATGGCCACCTCAAGTCCGTCGGGCACCCCTCCCTGCTGACACTGATTGGACAACAACCATGTGTCAAAAATCTGGAGCATTGAGCGTGGAGAGAGACCTACAAAACAGTGCTAATGAAAATCAACAGAGTGTTGATTGTTTCTGACAAAAGTGTGTAAGTTCTGCTGGAAATAAGTACATATGATGCTTCTTCACCATTGATGCCTTGCTTATTGTATATAGCAGTGGAAAATCCAGAAAGAAGAGATGTACATGAACAAATGCAAAAGGTTGTTCTTTTTCTTGAATTGGGGGATGTCATTGGTCATTCTCCACAGATATTTTCTTGTCATGCGATTGTATATTGTAATTATTACTTCTTGGGATGAAATACTATGTTTTCTATCATAACTACATGAGATTGTATTGGCTGTTGTATGACGGTGAGCTTACAATGACGGGAGCATCACCATCATACATATGATGGTTTCAAATGGAAGGGCGGGATTTTTAAAAATACATGTGCTTCTTCTGTACATTATATATGATGGACCTCAAATGCTAATTGGGAGGCATGTATGATGGTGGCATCATGTGGAGCAGGCTCAATGTATAACAGCTGAAGAATCCATGATGTATGAGCTCAGCCGGAATGGGCAGTCTCTCTCAAAGTGGGCACATCATGTATGGTAATCACAGTTATATTCTGAAAATCTGGCTTGCTTTACTGTACATAATCATCCCTTATAATTCTACCCTACCTCATGCTAACACTTTCTTCTTCACCTTTGGCTCAGTCAGACACACAGCATGTATTATTTGACATAGGGTGTCACCCTCCACTAGTAGCAGGTATAAACTAGATATAGAAGTAATACAAATAAGGATTAAAATGGGGAATCTGGTTATGTATGAGCTGCGCCAGAATGGGCAGTGTTTCTCCAAGCATGTAATGTATGGTGCACCTCAAATACTCATGAGATCATGTATAAAAGCCACACATGATGGCACTGAGCTGAAGAGGTGGTTGTATAATGACAATGGATGGCATCAGGCCTGAAATATGATTATGTATGAGATGCACCAGAATGGGCAGCATATTTTAAAATGGTGGGCACATTATGTATAATGCACCTCAAATACTCGCAAAAATCATGTATGAGGGCCACACATGATGGTGCCAGACTGGAGAGGTGGTTGTATAATTATGACAGGCAGCTGGCACATCATACATGGTGCACCTCAAATGCTGAACAGCCCTATCCATGTATCACATAGGAGTGCTAGTCAGCCTGTATCATATATGAGTATGCCAGGGTCTTGTGGTAGAGCAGACATACACTGGCATGTTGGTATGCCAGGCCTTGACAGTCTTGGTGCCATACTCTGTGATGAGTAGTTTGGAGATCTGAGAGAAGTGTCATACACATTTAGATTGATGTGCTGCAGAGAGACCTACATAGTAGCCCCAATCATCACCCTGTATGACTGAATGGGGACTACATTAGTGTGCACATGGTTCCAGTGAATGGTGCACACATACTGTACTCATTGTATCCGAGCACAAGCATCAGCTTGTTTGCAACCTACCATATGGATGTGTCATTGCATCCTCTCATGGCTCCATTCAGATGTAGTACTTGCCACCCTTAGCTGGCTGTGGCACATGACATTGATAGCCCAGCCATCAATGTATGTACAGAACAAGTGCCTAGGCAACAATCAGGTGCTTCTGACTTGTTTTGTATTGTGCGAAGTCCAGGGGCCTGTGACCATTGTTATATCGAGAGTTGCCTCTCCTTGTGGTTTTGTTTCCTCCAAGGAGGGCTGTTCTTTGCACTTACACAAAGAACAGCCCTCTTGCTTGTCAGACTGTCTTGCACCTGACATCATTGACTCAGTGTGTACAGTGCACTTTGCCCCATTGTCAAGCGCACTCACTTCCAGGTTTTGTACCTCTTTTGCCCTGCCCTTACCCCTGCTGATGTCCTCACTAGAGCCCAATTCTTCGCCTGTGGTCGATGGAAAGGATGTCGACAGTGCACAGGTAATTGTGCATGATGACTGTCCTGACTTGATCTCTGCATGTCATGAGTTGCTATGTCACAGACTATTTTTCTTTTTTCTTTTTCTTTTTCTTTTTCCCCTTTCCTGGGTTCGAACCAGTGACCTTGCTGTGTGGGGAAGCACTTGACATGGACAAGTCACACTGCCTCAATCAATTAGATTAGATGGCTGTGTGGTATAGCCCGGCATAGCACGAGCACTGCTTATGCAGCCTCTCTGACTCACTGGGCCACTGCCTTAGCAGCTGTGACACAGCAATGCTGCACACAGACCAGCTGTGCATGGACTGGTGTGCACAGCCAGCCCTGAACCCTTTGTGTATATAAACCTGCCTCTGTTGCTCTGGGGACCTCAGTTTCGACCTCTTGTCCCTAGATCAGTAAGCCCCTGTACATACTTACTTTCCTATGCTAACTTACTTGTCCATAGCCTTAGGTTTGAGCATGCTCACCATCACTTCGGTCAACCCAGTCAAACACCCCCAGCTTTTAGGTTTGTTCATTCCTTGTCACTGGACCCTAAGTCACGACACTGCATCTCTTTGCACCCTGCAGCAGTGTATGTCTCTTGAGTGTGCTGTTTCTTGCCACCTCCCACCAGCGGCCCATCTTCAGGAGTGTGTGAACAAGAACCACACTGTCAATGGTGTTTTGGCTCAATTTGCATGCATTTTGTGCCATCTGCTCACAATACCTCTTATTAGTCATTCTCATCCATCTTGTGTGAAGATCCAGCTTACCACAATCCTCCGCTAATGGTCAGATCACCTCTAGCTAATGTGGCTCTTGTCATTACTGTCACTGTGAGGTACAGGTACAATGCCAGTCAACACAAACTCGGGCATAACCTCCACATCAGAAGAACACCAACTTTGCTTGTGGGCACTTGTGATCACTTGTATCACACTTGCCCAACTCTACAAGTGAACAAGTGACTAACAAGCAAAATTGTTGACTTGTGGGCTTGTGGCAAGCACACAAGTGCTAACAAACAATGGCCAATCTGATAACAGACTTCCCATGACCTTGCACTTGTGATCACTTGTTGATACTTGTGTACTTGTCACAAGCCCACAAGCCAATGATTTTGCTTGTTAGTCACTTGTTCACTTGTAGAGTTGGGCAAGTGTGATACAAGTGATCACAAGTGCCCACAAGCAAAGTTGGTGTTCTTCTGATGCATCCCAGTCAACAGGCTACAGTCAACAGACACAAGTAATGTCAATTGCTGATATTTCACAGGCATCAACATGCAGACACTAACCTCCCATCACAGTCAGTCAAAGTTGGCAATAGTCCACTTGATATATCAGAGTATGGTCGGCAGAGTGTATAATAGGCAGTGGCAGCACCTATGGGCATAAGAACAGCATAGTTGCAACACCCACAGGCAATTGGATGCAACTATATATATATGGCTGGCAGTAATGGTCAAAACGGATCTGTACATGTTTGTGTGTCCAGGAAGAATATGCTTCTGATCAAAATTTCTGAAACAAATCATTATGGGCTCATCAAATCAGGACATGGCCTGGCCGGTCATAGATACATTGTCCTGCGTGATGTGTCCTGTTGTGTATTCTTATAGTGTTCAAATTTACACGAGTGCCCAGAGTTACTAACAGTAACAGTGCTTGTGTGCTTATGTTTTGATGTCTGTTTCTTGCTCATTGCTCTCCTCAACAATCAGTCAGTCACAACTCAATAGATTTGAGTACTTTGTTAATATCCGTGTATTGACCCACACTCCATACAAGTAATCTCATCTTGTTCAATATCTTTAGTGTTGCCTGGTCACTCATATACAATGAGATGCACCCCACAAATAGCCCAGTAGGGTGTGTTACTGCACCACATCAACAGCCATCTCTACCTGTCTGCCTTGACTGAGACCACACATGGCCACCAACCAACATCCTTGCGATGCGGTGTCACAGGTCGACCCGGAGAACACCCGCACATTGGCATGTTTCTTTTGCTTACCACCAGGCATGCAATTTGTTTTTGATTGGACAATGGGCAGCAGATAATACATGCCCCGTCACCTTGTTTTGCTTGCATCAGCTTCCCCACCCCACATCTCTTTCTGTTGAATTTTCAGTGTTTGTGATAAATATATTCATATATCATAATTGACACATCTTCACGCACATGCACACAGTCCTCTCGCAGCCATGGCATGGTGAAGGGCTTATCTGAGCAGTAACATGTGGTGCTGTCTTGCCCGTCTTTGCTTGCTGACTGGTGACCTTTGTTCATTCGGGTACACTGCCACTCCTAGAGTGCGATAGGAGCATGCCCAAACAGTATGTTGTTATTGCCTCTCTCACATGCTGACTGATCTGTTTCCAGTAGAGTCCATCCCGATTAGCACTTCATATGTCATTGTTGATACTTGAGCCATCTTGTAGCGGCAATATGCCAAGGCCAGTTTGCGGAGTGCTGTGGGTGTCAGAACATTGACTATGCACATACTTTGTCCTATAGTAGTCGTAATGGCAAGCAAGCAGTGTTCATTATGATGGACATACCAGCATGGAGTCCCCGCCGCATGAATGTTGTGAGACAATGGAGATGCGCATTGCGGGCAAGTCATGCAATGACGCACTAACCGGACATCATCCCCAGGTGAGATCTTGTCAGTGCAACAACACATGTAATTTCGAGGCATAAACATACTGCTTCACCTGTAGGTGGACAGTGCAGCCAGGTGGGCTGTGCTTGTCTCCTAATGGTGGCATTTCCACAGCGGCATGATGGAGATGGAGACGACCCTAGGGATGCCAGGAAAAAAACTCACCCAGGCACCAAATCAAATGCGTATTTGATGCGTTGAGGGTGTGCTCCGCTGTCGCTGCACTACAATCCTCGCTTGGCTGCCCGTCGTCTCATCAGGCATTTGCATGACACGTCCACGCATGCACATCTTGATCTGCACATCTTTTTCTTTTCTTGTCTCTTCTCACTGCAACCTAAGCTGACCGGTCACATTTCCTCGAGATGATGTTTTGCTACAATGCCACATGCTCCAACCGGTGTGCGCTGCAGAGGCGGACACGACAACATGCAAGACCGCAGTCAGTTTCCATCTTCTTGCATTGCGCCTGCACGCTGATCCCATCTGATTCCCAGCTTGAGTTGCATTCTGCATGGGGCTGCCAGTTGTCTATGTTTTGGTGCATCATCTGTGTCTTGCAGCAGGCCAGCACACTGACCACCTCCAGAACCTGCCCCTGCCAATGCCATCATGGGGAGTATCAGGTGTCGGGTACAGAGCATGCGGGGCAAAGCTTACCATACTTAGCATGTTCCATAGCACATTCTGCGGCAGGGGTGCCCGCGGCTGGCGTGCTTCCCATCTTGGCCCTGGCTACACAGTGCTGCCACTGCGAACATGCAAGCTGCTCAGATCTCCGTGCACCAACAATGCAAGTGTTAGGAACAAGCCCTCGGTTGATTAGTGATGGAGGGGGGGAGACGCGGACTGTTTCTGTACATCGCATGTCTGGCAACATTTTCCGTGTGGGGCCTGCGCAAGAGCATGCGGTGTGTGGTGTGCGATGGCCAAGTGGTGCGTCATTGAGCTACGAGTCCGATATGGGTCTTTGGCTGTGTCCTTTGTGTATTGCCCACCACCAGAGTGTGTTGCACGGTGGGCGATCCAGATGGGCAGCACACGAGCTCTGGTGCGTGTGCGACACTGTCCTTTTGGTGTTCTATTTTGCGGATATGGTGCATGAAGTTGCAGGAGAGCGACCGGGCAGCAGGGGACTGAGAGGAGCGACAACAGCACGTCAACTGTGTGCCATGGTTACAGACCGGGGAGACTGCACATGGGCGTGGTGGAATGTCCAGCTCGGCAGACATCACCATGCATGGATGGAAGATGGCGGATGCCACATCCGCGGCCGTCGCGCTACAGCACACCCTGATGCGACGCACACCGGGTGTCCTCTGGCCTATCACACTGGTCTTGGCTACACTGGCCACAGTCCATTGGCCTGCTGGTGTCACAACCAGGCAGGGCGAAGCTGGGCATCAGAGTGTCAATATGAACAGGGTGCACATCATGAACACCTGCATGCAGTTGTGGAATACTGCAGCTTGGGCCAGCGTGATGGGCCAGGAGCGTGCAGATAGGCAGGGCTGGTCCACCGCGCAGTAAAAGCAGCAAACGACAGAGATGTTTAGATGAGCAAGGGGGTGTGCACGCACAACATGTCCGCCGGTCAAGGGAATGACGAGCAGGGCCCCGCACGTGCAGAACAGGGAGCCGGTCACCAGGTGGGACAATGCGGAGGTGCGGAAGTGGCTACCGTGCGAGAGGCAGGCTGAGATGAGCTAGAGATAGTCTTTGCGAGCCGACTACGGTTGCCGACCTGTACCAGGTCTACTTTTGGAATCTGGACTTGGCACCTTTCGACCCCGGATCATGATCTGGTCTGGATCTGACCTTTGGGATGTTCTGTGTATCACATGAGCCTCTCCTTTTGTCCACGTCATTCAAACCTTCGTGTTTGACAGTCTTGCTCCTTGTGTTTTGGTATGTCGTCAAACAAAAATAATGATCATAACTACTATAATTGCAATCCCAACAGAAATAACCAATACACCCACTGCCATGAGTTCTCACTGATCTGACTTGTTTAACTCGAGTATTTGACCTGTTGTTGTCAGCTCCACCTAACTGCCCTGTTGTCGAACAACTGTTGCGACAGTATCACAAGTGCAACATATGCAGTCGGGTGACATTGAGCAACATATTCCGGGATAAGTATGGCATTCTAATAAGGTAAGCCTTCCTTTATTATTCATACCTCTTGCTAATAGATATGATGTCGAACATTGATATAGTCCAACCAATATAGACCGATGTCAGAAGAAGCTGAACCTACGTGGCAGTAAGGTCATGACCCGGAGCCTGTCCAATGTGCAAAAGCGCCAGCTTGTGCTAGATCAACTGGCGAAGGACCCAACACATTGTCAAGGCCCACAAATAATCAAAGAAGGAATCTTATTTGATACCAGCTTGAATTTTACACAGTAAGTACTTGAATTATGTCTCTATGGTGACGTGATGCTACATACATCCTAGTGACTACATTACAAGCGAGATGCATATCCATGATGCTGAAGGCTTCGCACTACGGCGGCCAACTGCATGTAAGGTTCATCGGGAAGCATTAGTTGCCCTTGAACCTCATCATGAGTGGAGCGGTGACAGCCATGACAAGCTCAGTGCGATCGGATTTCTGATATGGGGTGTATGGGATAAATGGTTGGGCAAGTGGCTTGGGCTTTGGGTTGTTCTGAACAATCACCACAAGGACACGATTGTATTTCTTTATCTTCATTTGATACGGGGACTCTCTGGTAAGTATGTTCATACTGTCACATCTACCTACAGCTGTTAATATGCAGTAGGTATGCCTATACAGATGATTACAGACTGCGGCAGCGAGACAACTTCACTACATGGATTCGCAAATGCTTTACAGTTTGTAAAGTGTTTGTATTAGATAACAACACACATAACTGATTCAAAGCTGGAAGCTTATGCACCTCACTTACCACTTGACGAACTTCCCGCTGATACGACCTACGAAACCCTAACCCCTAACCTGGGTGCGACCTAAAGGGACTAGAGAGACGGATTATAGTCTTAGTGAGAGGGGAGTTAGCAGCAAGGTGTCCCGCGGTTCGAGTGAACACGAGAAACGCCTTCGGAAAAGGCTACGAACGCTAGGAAAGGTACGAGGTGGCTTCGACACGTCGTCGAAGCTACTCGGAGGCTGTGGGTGGTTAGTGGAGACGATCGAAGCTCGGCAGAGCTCTTCGATGTATCGTAGAAGGAAGGGACACGATTCGATAGGGTGGACTTAGCTAGGGCGCGGTTCGCAGTTTCTTCGACAATAGTCGAAGTCGAAGGGTTCGTCGAGACGGTATCGACGAGTAAACGCAGTGGACGAGGTTTCGAGGTTACGCAGCGAGAGACGAAGTGACGCAGTTGAAGGATTAGACGCGGGGCGAACTCGACTTATGAGCTCTGAACTCGAGGGGGGAACCGGATCTTGTATTTTTGGAGAGAAGTACGACAGAATTTATACTACACAGGACACTACGACTATCGACAGTGGCACACTGGTACAAGGGGCTTTGCATTGTTCCTCAAGAAGCTGCCTCACCGAGGGGCACATATCAAGTCCATCGGTAGAGTGACGTCATGCCGAACGCGGAGATGAAGAGAAACATGCGAGATACTTCGGACCGGTGTCCGTCGTTGAAGGCATGTCGCGAGGTTCGATACCTAATCGGGAAAGACCGGCTACGTCGGTGTGGCTTGGAGCGATGCGCGCGCTTGGCCGAGCGGCGTCAAGTGGCCCTATTGTTCGCCAAATGCGGAAGATGTCCCGGGATCTACGCGCGAGGCATCGGGACGACCGTGCCGAGCTTCAAGTAAGCGTCGCGCACCGTCGAAGGTGTTGAAGAGCGTCGAAGGCGAAATCGAAGTGTTGGGAGACTGAGTCGAAGTGCCGGGCGGGATGCGACTGCCGAAAAGAGGTGAATTGGGGCCCAGAGGGGCTTGGCGCCTATCATCTCCTCCCTATTGAAATTTGGACCGCCCTCGGTCCTCCACGTGATGCAAGAAGCGCGATGGTTGTGAACGGATCGAAGCGGCATGACAACCCGCGTCGGTTTCGAACACCACGTGGCCGGCGCTAAACGCTGGTCGGAA
>NW_020169854.1:286161-289892 GCF_002117355.1 Postia placenta MAD-698-R-SB12 | reverse complement strand
AAGGGACACGATTCGATAGGGTGGACTTAGCTAGGGCGCGGTTCGCAGTTTCTTCGACAATAGTCGAAGTCGAAGGGTTCGTCGAGACGGTATCGACGAGTAAACGCAGTGGACGAGGTTTCGAGGTTACGCAGCGAGAGACGAAGTGACGCAGTTGAAGGATTAGACGCGGGGCGAACTCGACTTATGAGCTCTGAACTCGAGGGGGGAACCGGATCTTGTATTTTTGGAGAGAAGTACGACAGAATTTATACTACACAGGACACTACGACTATCGACAGTGGCACACTGGTACAAGGGGCTTTGCATTGTTCCTCAAGAAGCTGCCTCACCGAGGGGCACATATCAAGTCCATCGGTAGAGTGACGTCATGCCGAACGCGGAGATGAAGAGAAACATGCGAGATACTTCGGACCGGTGTCCGTCGTTGAAGGCATGTCGCGAGGTTCGATACCTAATCGGGAAAGACCGGCTACGTCGGTGTGGCTTGGAGCGATGCGCGCGCTTGGCCGAGCGGCGTCAAGTGGCCCTATTGTTCGCCAAATGCGGAAGATGTCCCGGGATCTACGCGCGAGGCATCGGGACGACCGTGCCGAGCTTCAAGTAAGCGTCGCGCACCGTCGAAGGTGTTGAAGAGCGTCGAAGGCGAAATCGAAGTGTTGGGAGACTGAGTCGAAGTGCCGGGCGGGATGCGACTGCCGAAAAGAGGTGAATTGGGGCCCAGAGGGGCTTGGCGCCTATCATCTCCTCCCTATTGAAATTTGGACCGCCCTCGGTCCTCCACGTGATGCAAGAAGCGCGATGGTTGTGAACGGATCGAAGCGGCATGACAACCCGCGTCGGTTTCGAACACCACGTGGCCGGCGCTAAACGCTGGTCGGAAAGGGGTTATAAGCAGGGTAGACTTAGCCTCATTTTCCCCATCCCATCGTTCCTTCGTCGCTACCTCGTCGCCCTCTCCCGCATACTCTCTGCTTTCTACGATGTCTTCTCGCTCCGCTACCCCTGCGTCGACGCCTTCGCTCGTCAACCGCCGCCTCGCCTCTCTGCTCGTGGTCCTCGAGGCTCCGCCGACCGCCGACGCCACGCTCGATGTGGTCGAAGAGTGGGCGCAAGATTTGTTGCCGCTCGTCGTAAGTCGCTCGTAACCTGCATAACCCAACTAACCGTTTGTTTTCGAACAGCTCGCCTATCGCAAGGCCCTGGGCGCCATCCGCGACGAGGAGACGGAGCTGCACATGGCCGCCGCCATCAAACAGCTCGCCGAGCGGGCGTCGGAGTCGTGGGTCGAGTGGGCGCGCGGTGACTGGCCCGAGCTCGCGACCGCCATCGACGCCGAGGTCGAACGACGGGTCGAAGAGCAGAAGCGCCTCGCCGAAGAGGAAGCACGCCGCGTCGAAGAGGCTGCGAAGCGTGCGAAGGCCGCCGAGGACCGTCGCCTCGAAGACGAACGGCGTCGAAAGGACGAAGAGGACCGTCGGAGGCAGGCCGAAGACGAGCGTCGCGCACAAGAGGCCGCCGACGAGGAGTTGGCGAGGATCGCGGCCGCCGAAGGACTCCTCCCTGACCCCGCGCCTGCCGGTGTCGACAAGGGTAAAGGGCGCGCAAGGGTCGATGACGAGGTCACCGAGTTGTCGGACGACCCCTCGATCGTAAGTGTTTTCTTCTATCGTCGTTCAATGACTAATCTCTCTTTCGTAGAAGACTCCTCGGGCAGTCGAACGCCCGTTCGCGATGACGGAGGTCGACATGGCCGCCGCTGCGCTTGAGAAGCGCCAGGCCGGACAGAAGGTAAGCTCGACTCTTCGTCGAGGCTGTTCGATGCTAACGCCTTGATAGTGCGATCGTTGCACCGGCTACCGCTCGGCCCCTGTCGAGTGCGTGTGGGTCGAGAACACCACGACCTGCGAGAGGTGTGCGCAGTTCCAACAGGGCTGCTACTTCGACAAGGTGTCCGTCCTGGGCAAGACAAAGAAAACGCGCGGCGGGGGATCTACCACAAAGAAGCGCAGTAAGTCGTTTCTTCTTCTTGTCCTAGGCTTTCGCTGACGACTTAGTAGTTCGGCCGACCTCTCCTGGGCCTTCGGTCGCGGACTCGAGTGGTTCGAAGAAGCGCCGAGTCGACGAGCCTCCGCGCCCCCTGCTTCGACTGCCTCTCGATGGGGCCGGCCGCCTCGGCCTTGAACAGGACGACCTCGATGTGCTCGACCTCGACGACGAATCTCGGGGAATCATTCGCGTCATCCGCGAGGAGCGCGCCTTCATCGCTCGTCGTCGAGCGCTCCTCCATGACATGGACCTCGACCTTCAAAAGATGGAGAAGGCCGCGCTCGCGAAGGGGGGAATCGGGTTCGTGCGCGGGGCTGTCGACGATGACTAGGCGATGGCGCGGGTCGTCTTGTAGCGTAGTTGTAATCCTGTCGTAGAATATTGCGTCGATAGTCGAATCGAAAATGTGGCCCTTGGCCTAGACGAAACCTAGCGGGAACTAAGAGAAAAGGAAATGAAAATAAGTGTGTTCGAAGCAAGTCGTAATATGATCGAAGGACATAGAAGGTGAAATAGAAATGTTCGTAGCGAGGAAAAATGGGCTTAATGAAAATATAGGCTCAGTTTGTCATCACAGCCTAGGAGGACTCGTCTAAGGTGAGCCTCCGCGCAACGGTCGAATCGAAGTGTTTGTAGAACTTCGAACGATGTCGCGACTCGAGTTGAATCGAAGATATTCGTACACGGGATGGTCTAAAACGTAGGAGAGAAATCAAGCATATCGCGTAACGTGAGAGCAGTAATGGAGAGAAGAAAGTACGTATCGTGGTGTACAAGTAACAAAGGGGAAGAACCTCTATTCATCGCGTTCTTCGGCTTCTTCGACTTCATCATCGTCGTCGTCGCCTAGAGAATTCGATAGTTCGAGTTCTCGAAGGCGCTCTGTCGAGACATCTTCGAGATCTTCAGGAATTGGAATGGATTTGCACGCGAAATACGGAATGACGCGGAATGCTGCGATGGGTCGATCGAGGACTGTACCGTCGAGTTCGCACACGATGTACGCGCCGCCTTTGTTGCGCGAGACGACGATGAGGGGGCCTAGATATTGTGGGCGCATCTTGCGGTTGAGGGACTTCTCGATCTTCGTGTTGCGTATGAGCACTAAGGCTCCGCGCTTGAAGTCGAAATCCTGGATTGAGTGCTCGTGCTCTTTCTCGAAGCGAATTGCTATAGTTCGACGTGCTTCGTAGACCTTCGAGTGGAGTTCGGTGACTTGCTCGACGCGTTTCTGGAGCGCAATGGCTCTTCGGGCGATGAGATCGGTCGTCGAAAGAATCGAAGTCGGTGGTGGTTGCAGATACGTAGCTTCGACGATGTCGAGAGGAATGAGCGGATGGGTGCCCGTAACAGCGAAATAGGGTGAGCAGCCCATACGTCGTCGAGTCGTGATGCGCTCGGACCAAAATACAAAATACGCAGCTTGGGACCATTTCTTCTCATCTCCGTCGGCTGTCTTAAACAAGGCTTGTCGCGTGCTGAAGTGCGGACGTTCGACGAGACCGTTCGCCCTCGAATTGTACCCACTGATTCGAATATGGTTGATGTGGTACTTCTTTGAAAGGTAATCGGCCGCCTTGATGAACGCCGTACCGTTGTCGGTGACGATCTCACTGAGCGCGCCCCATCGACAGAGGATGTCTTCGAAGATCCAGTCGGCGAGAGCCTTTGCTGTCTCTTTT
>NW_020169854.1:280396-283189 GCF_002117355.1 Postia placenta MAD-698-R-SB12 | reverse complement strand
CGATGATCGAACGAATCGCATTCGAATCGCGTGCGACGGTGAATTCTGCGGGGTGCTCGCCGTGAGGGATGTGCTTCAGATATGTTTCGTAGGGGTCGGGGACGATCGTAGCACCGGGTTCCAACGTTGCGCCTGAACACGAGAGCTGGTTGACGGCCGTGACCTCGTCGGCGCCGATTTCTACGATGTGGGCCGACGCGACGGGTTCCGTCAAGACTCGCTTAGGGGTGACGGCGTCGCGGTACTTGGTTCGAACGTCTGGCGCGATCGAAAGCAATTCTTCTGGGGTCAGCGTGACGAACTGCGACTTCATTGAACGCTGGAAGATTTCCTCGGCGAGCTTCGGCTGGATAACGGGGACGATGGTCTTGTACGCTGGTTCCTTGCCCTTGTCGTTCGAGGGCTTCGGCGGAGTTGCGAAGTTTCGAACGTTCGGTGGGGCGTAGGTTGCGTCGCGAGCGTTTGCGAAGGGGTGTACTGGTGGTGCTGGGGGAGCGGACGTAGTAATAGGTTGAGACGTGGATTGCGTAGGCTGCGAAGAAGACGGCGCGGGTGATGCTGCTGGTATCGTCAGAGGCGGGGCCGTGCTTGTTGAAGTGCTCGAGGGTGCCGCCACTCCCTTCGATGTACCAGATCCCGAGGCTTCCGCGCTCTTCGGGACGGCTGGCGTCGTAGGCTTCTTCCGCTGTAGAATCTCGACGCCGTCGAAGACCTCTCTTCGCTTCCGAAGCTGAAGGAGTTCTCGTTCGAGCGCCTCGATCCTGCTGCTGGTGTTGAGCGTGAATGTTTGCACCGTCGAGCGATCGTCGATCTCGAAGAGCATCGTCGGAGCGGCGGGTGCTGTGGGATTTCTTCTATGCCACTCGTAGATTCGATCTCGTATTGTGAGACCAGGGATAGTGCGGGGGCAGAAACTTCCGTTTGGAAGAACGATCTTGCCGTCGGTGTTCCGTTTGCACTTGCCGTCCCGAATGTCGATCTCCACGAACTCGCAGGTGCCTACCCTGCAGCCACGATTGCCGCAGTAGTGGCAGGTCTGTTCAGCTCCGCTGTTCTCGTGGACGTGGACGGCAGCTTGTTGTCTCGGTGCGGGGGCGTGGTTGTGCGTAGCGTGCGTCATCGGCTGAATAAGTGTCGCGATCGTCCTCGACAGGCTTTCGATGATCATCGAGATGTCTTCGGTTTTGATCATCCTGGGGGGCACCGTTGTCGAAGTGTTCGACGTCGAAGCGGTAGCTTGGTTAGCCGCTGTCGTAGGTGTGCTCGATGTACCGTGTAAGATGAACGTAGCCGCCGCGTGAATCTCTGCCATGGTGTATGGGTCGTCGGCGTAGTGATCGGGGTGCTTGAGATGCAGTCGGGTCTCGAGCCGTGTGAGCAACGCTGGCTGGAACCCTCGAAGAAATGCGCGACTTTGTTCGATAGTGGAGAGTCGGTGCTGTGCGATGAGATGTTTCGTAATGGCCATGAAGTCGCGGTAGTAGCAGCCTAGATCTGCCGCATTGTGAATCCCGATACGAGCGCGTTCTCCGATGAGCTGGTCCATGTCCGCCAGCGACCACTTTCTTGTATCGTCGGCGCCAGGATAGAGTGCTCGTACGTCGGCTTTCCAGTCGTCGTAGCTCTTGGCTACGTCGATGAAGGACTCGATGGTTTCCCATAAGTCAGCGACGTCGATCGAAGGGTACCGAACGGCCCACTGTTTCTTGGCTGCTTCGTCGGTAATCTGACACCGGGTGAACAACGCCTCGAGGTCCTGGAAGTAACGCCGGAGCGAACGGACTTCCGAGGGGTCGAAGCTTGGTGCCGTCGAATGACCGCGCAGGGGCATCAATGGTGTATTCATGTTCTGACTCATGTTCGTAGTGGTAGTAGGAGCTGGGCTCGAAGAGGACGTGGTAGTAGTCGAAGGAATCGTAGGTGCGGGCGGTGCGAGGTTGGAGTTCGAAGCTGCGTTCGAAGGTGCCAAGGGTGGCGGAGGTGCCAGGTCGGATGTAGGTACGACTGAAAGTCGTGAAGAGGATGCGATGGGCGGCTGTGCGTGGGTGTGAAAAGAAGACGGAGTCGGGAGTCCGAGATTCAAAGTAGATGGGATGCGATCCTCGGGTTCGGGCGAAGAACTGGATCGTTCGAAAAGATCAGGAGTCGAAATGTCGTAGTCGGAAGTAGTGAGGCCTAGAAGCTCGGGGGACGACGTGCGTTCTTCGGCGGTCGAAGGGATCGGTTCTTCGTCGAAGTCGTCCTGGAGTTCTTGGTCTATCTTGTCTTCTTCGTCGCGGTCGAAGTTACCGGGAATGGTTGGCGAGGGAGTCGATTGCGTTCTAGAGGAGCTGTCGAGGTTCTCGGCGGCGCTGCGGCTAGCAGCCTCACGCGCTTGCGAGCGGGTGACTACTGGAGACGTTTTCGGAAACCCGAAAGCGGCGAATTCTTGCCTGAAATCCCCTCGCGGTGGGCTCCAGAAATGATACGACCTACGAAACCCTAACCCCTAACCTGGGTGCGACCTAAAGGGACTAGAGAGACGGATTATAGTCTAGTGAGAGGGGAGTTAGCAGCAAGGTGTCCCGCGGTTCGAGTGAACACGAGAAACGCCTTCGGAAAAGGCTACGAACGCTAGGGAAGGTACGAGGTGGCTTCGACACGTCGTCGAAGCTACTCGGAGGCTGTGGGTGGTTAGTGGAGACGATCGAAGCTCGGCAGAGCTCTTCGATGTATCGTAGAAGGAAGGGACACGACTCGAAGGGTGGACTTAGCTAGGGCGCGGTTCGCAGTTTCTTCGACAAGTAGTCGAAG